>NC_027755.1:13138467-13140135 GCF_000695525.1 Brassica oleracea var. oleracea
AGTAAATATGTTTACTTTTCGTTTGATTTTGAATGATCACGGTTGATGTTTCTTATTTTTGAATCGATTTTACTTAAGTTGGTTATAAAATAGGTACAAATCAGGTATTTTAAAACTGAAGAACCGATTTTACTCATGTTTTGATTATAAAATAGGTAAAAATCAGGTACTTTTAAACCGAAAAATCGATTGGGACCCGAACCCGAAAGTATATTGGGTTGTGCCGGTTCTTTGAAGATTTACTAACCCCGGCCCGAACCCGATAGAACCCGAACCGGTCGTGAACCGAACTTTCATATAATCCGAATGGGGCTGATTTTGATAAACCTGGAAAACCGAAACCCGATTGGATAAAACCGAAACCCGATTGGTACCCCGAATGTCCATGCCTAATACAGTTGTTCAAAAAAGATATACTATTTTTTTTATTTCATTAAGGATACTTTTATAATTATCCATGTGAGTATAACAGAGTCAATCCCAAAAAGTTTCCTTTCTTTTGGTTCTATGTTTCTGCTGATGCAAGCAAACCCTAATCATATACTCCCTCCGTTTCCAAATGTAATTAGTTCTAGCAAAAAAAAGTTTGTTTCACAATATAAATAGTTTACATATTTCAATGCATCTTTTCATTTATTGGATATTGTGTGACCAATGAAATAATGTTAGTTTTTTTATAATTGGTTGAATTAATTGATTAAATGATATATTTTTTTCAAATTACAACTTCCTACATATTTGTGCTTTTAAGCAAAATTAGTTACAATTAGAAACGGAGGGAGTATATTATTTGCGAATGTCAAAAAGTTTAAACCCTGATTCTCTTTTCTGTGCCGTCTCTTTCTTCCCTTGGAGGCGATCAAAAGAGAAACAACAGTGATGTTCAAAGATCTCCCACTGGAATTGGAGTTGGAAATATTGGTTAGGGTTCCGGCCACATCTTTAACGCATCTGAAATCTACTTGCAAACGATGGTACGTTTTATTGAAAGAAAGATTCATCGAAAAGAATATGGGTAAAGGAGCAAGGCAGTTTATCCTAAAGAAAGATGGTGGTGTTTATTCAGTCAGCATCGGTCTCGACAACAGCTTTGAGTTTACCAGTAAGCTCACTTCTCTAGAAGATTCAGAACCTGCCGTGATATCTACAATACATCAGTGTGATCACTACAAGAAAACAGCAGTATTCTGACGGACATTCCGACGGAAAATGAAATCTTCGGAATATCCCGAGGAATTTCCGAGGATATTCCGAGGAAACACAAAATTTGGTTTCCTCGGAATTTCCTCTGAATATACCGATGGAATTCCGAGGAAATATTAATCCGTCGGAATATTCTTATGGAATACCGAGGAAATTTTGTGGAAAGCCTCGTTATAAAGATACAATTGGAAGAGTTCCAGTGCCATATAAAAGGATGTGGTATTTGCCTTTGATGGAAAGGTTGCAGAGGTTGTATCTGTTTGAACGCACAGTGCAACCAATGAGATGGCATGCGGAGCATTCAACAGATGGTGAGATTAGACATCCTTCAGATGCAAAAGCGTGGAAGCATTTCCAATCAAAGTATCCCGACTTTGCGTATGAGAGAAGAAATGTCTACCTTGGTGCATGTACTGATGGTTTCAACCCGTTTGGAAAGAGTGGAAGACAGTATTCTCTTTGACA
>NC_027755.1:13144605-13144865 GCF_000695525.1 Brassica oleracea var. oleracea
GGCGGCTCAACAGGCGGGCTATGAGGCACAGAAGAGGCTGAACCAGCAAATGATGGAGATGATGCAGAGGATGTACCCGAACAAGGTGTTCCCGAACGTGCCAGACCCGTAGTTTTTTTTTTTTCAAAACCTCGGAATATTTTATTTTTATTTGTACAACTTTGAATATTAACTAATATGTTTTCAATTTTAATTTTAATTTTATATTTTCGAATTTAAATTTCAAAAATTTTATTTTTTAAAAAAAAATTAATTTTTTT
>NC_027755.1:13144920-13150858 GCF_000695525.1 Brassica oleracea var. oleracea
TGTTCCTCGGAATATACCGAGGGACTCATTCCTCAGAATATACCGAGTGACTCGTTCCTCGGAAATTTCCGATGAAAATTCCGAGGAACATTTCGTTGGAACTTCCGAGGATTTGACCATCGGAAAGTCCATCGAAATATTCCGACGAGCTTTCCGACGAACTGGTGGTCCTCGGAGTTTCCTCGGAAATTTTCTGACGGAATTCCGAGGAAAAATGAATTTCCGAGGAGTTATTTCCGAGGACTTGTTTCGTCGGTATGTCGCCGGAATAACGTTATTCCGATGACATACCGACGATTTTTTCCCTCAGTATGTCGATGTTTTCTTGTAGTGGATGGTTTATTCTTGTTCACCACAAAAGACAGTAGACCGGTGGTTTGGAACCCTTGCACTAGTCAAACTAGGTGGATCCAACCAAGTAATCGTAACTATAAGAACGATCGATATTTGCTAGGATACGAAAACGACAACAAATCTTTCCAAAACTACAAAATCATGAGGTCTAGCGAAGTGAGGAATGAGTTTGGAATATATGACTTCAACTCTGATTCATGGAGGCTTCTTGATCGCCTCACTCATATCTGGTTTATAAGAAGTCGTGGCGTTTCTCTGAAGGGAAGTATTTACTGGGTTGCTTGGGACAGATGTAAACCGTTCACTAGGAAATACTTAGTACGGTTTGATTTCAAAAGAGAGATTTTTGAACGTCTTTCTCTTCCATTTCGGAGTAATTATTTCGATGGAGAGTTTTCTCTCTCAGTTGTTAGGGAAGAGAGGCTTTCTGTGTTTCTTCAGAAGTTTTCTGAGATGAAGATATGGGTGATGGACACTAAGATCGACGAAGCAAAATCTACTAATATTCAATATTCTTTAGTTGTTGATTTCAGTGATATTTGGAGTACATATATGAGTAGTATGGTGAGTTTCGAGAATTTCTTGGTGGACGAGGAGACCAAAAAGGTCGTGTTGTGTGGTAGAGACGGGAATGGTAAAAACAGGATTTCAATTTTTTTTTTTTTTTTTTTTGAATAAAATGTTAAATTCGATTCAAAAGAAAATGAACTTGTTTACAGCAAAGCTACTTTGTTTCTGACTTTTTTAACAACAAAAGAATAGAAAAGCTATGCCCCCACTGCTACAATTCAATCTTGAAACGCCATGTCCAGTCTCTTGTCCAGAGTTCGTATGGAAGTAGTGCGATTCTTGACTTGCCTGTCAATTACCCGAAAAAGAGTCTCAGGTGATCGTGGTTTCTCTCCGTGCTTTCGAGAATTGCGCTCCCGCCATAGCATGTAGAGCGTGGTCTGAAATACGTAACGTGCAAGGAACGTCCGGGTTCGAGAAAGCTGAGACTGCGACATGAAAAATATGATACTGCTCCACTCATCTGTGTAATGGTTACCCATGAGCTCACGCATTAGCTTACTCCAGAGAGAAGAACTGTAGGTGCACCGGAAAAAGAGATGATCCCGAGTTTCAAGATGATGTTGACATAGCACACAGACCCCGTCAATACCTAGATTCCACGATATCATCCTATCTCCTGTGGTGAGTCGATTATGCAGACCAAGCCATGAGCAGAACCGGAATTTCGGTGTTGCTTGGCTGAACCATAGGCCCTTGTGCCAAGCCACCTTCTCCCTCACTGGTCTGATGAGATTCCAAGTGTCCCGAGTAATGAACTGACTTTTATAGATATTTTGTTTTCCCCTCCAGAGAACGATATCCTCTGCGTCAGAGCTAGGCAATGATATGAGATGGTGTTCCACATTAATGAGACCTTCTGAGCGATGATTTCGTCGCCTTCTTTTTGTCCTAACTGTGTAGACAGTATCATGCTGGCCAATGCCCGTGTCTATCTGTCCCGTGGTCCAAAAATGTCAGTCAAGCAACCCATTGGGGACCACTGATCATACCAAAAGGATGTCGATTTGCCATTGTGAACATCTACCTTACAGAATTGTCTAGCCAGACCTCGAATTTTTAAAAATTTTCTCCACATCCAGGAACCTTTTTTATCGCTATCCTTCGCAGACCAGATAGACTCATTCTTCAGGACAGTGGTATGGATCCAGCGCACCCAGAGTGATGACTTGTTCGTGACGAGACGCCAAAGAAGCTTGAGCAATGTGACATTGTTCATATCTGTTAGTGATCGGAGGCCAAGTCCTCCTTCGTCCTTCGGACGACACACTTCCTCCCAAGCCACCTTAGCTTTCCGAGGATTAAGATCACTTCCAGACCATAAGAAGGCTGAGCAGATTTTATCTATTTCTCGTATACATGCCTTTGGAAGCCGAAAAGCAGAGAGCCAAAAGCTTGAGATGCTCCACAACACCGATCCAAGAAGCTCACGTCTACCAGCATAGGATAAGAAACGGTTCTTCCATGAGCTAATACGGTTCCGGATTGTTTCTAGGAGGGGTTGATAGTCGCTACTACTCATACTCTTAGTAGTGAGAGGTAGACCCAAATAGCGCACTGGAAGTTGGTCCTGAACTGGAATCTGCTCTCAATCTCCAAACGAATATCTGTAGGCACACCACCCATATACATGGTCGATTTATCCATACTGATACGTAGACCTGATATTTTGGCAAATTTTTCAAAAACCTCAACTATTCCTTCCATTGATCTCACCTTCCCATCAGTTACCATCATTAAATCATCTGCAAACATTAGATGAGTCAGACCCAGGTTTTGACAGCGAGGGTGATATCCAATACTTCGAACACTTGCCGCCTTGTCCAAAAGCTTAGATAGGACGTCCATAACAATTACAAACAGATATGGTGAAAGAGAACAGCCTTGACGGAGGCCCCTTGAGCTCTGAAAATAGCCAGTCAATTCACCATTAACCTGAACAGAGAACGACGGTGTTGTGATGCACAAAGCAATCCAATGAATGAACTGCTGCGGAAAGTTCATCGCCCGGAGAACATTTAGAAAAAAAGGCCATTGGACAGAGTCAAATGCCTTCGATATATCTATCTTGATGGCACACCGAGAAGATATACTTTCCTTGTGATAGTCCTTCACAATTTCTGTAGCGAGAAGAAGATTCTCTATTAACAGCCGCTCACTAACAAATGCAGATTGGTTTGCTGAGATAAACTGAGGCAGCAACAACTTCAACCTGTTGGCAATGAGTTTTGAAATAACTTTGTAGAGAACATTGCAGCAAGATATCGGTCTATAATCCTTCATCTCAACTGCTTCTGTTATCTTTGGTATCAAAGCTAAGATAGTGGAGTTGACTCCTTTCGGAAGGAAACCTTTAACAAAAAAAGACTGAACTGCCACCACAAACTCATGAACAATGATTGCCCAAGTTGATCTATAGAATTCTGCATTATACCCGTCTGGTCCCGGTGATTTATTACTAGGCATAGCGAACAGCACAGCTTTGATTTCCTCGGGAGTAACTGTCTTAATCAGAGCTTGAGCATCATGATCTGTACATCGAAAAGGAAGAAGATCCTGTAGATGGTCGACATCCATTCCTGTGAAATCAGGAGGCTGGTGCTGGAGAAATTCTCGAAAGAAACTCTCAGCTTCCTCCTTTATTCCATTCTCATCATTTACCAGAGTTCCATCTCGACACCGTATTTCTCTGATTCCATTTACCGCCTCTCGAGCAGCGATAGCACTATGATATGTTTTATTGTTTTGATCACCAATGTTCAGCCAGTGCAGCTTCGATCGTTTCTTGAGGAAACTCTCTTCAAGACCCGCTACAAATTCCCATCTCGTAAAAGCTTCATTCTCAGCCTCCATATGTTGAGAAGATGGAGAACAGAGATTTAATTCCTGTTTTTTGCAGAGATCTTCATGAGCCTCTCGAGATTTTTTAACCAGATTTCCCATCCTGTCTTTCACCAAACCCCTTATCTGTGGTTTTAAATTTTTAAGCTTCTTTGAGAGTCTATGAAGGGAGGACGTTGAGAGGAAAATAGGTTCTGTATTTGCCCAAAAATCTTTCACCATGGGTAGAAACTCCGCAAGTGTGGTAACTGCGTTAACAAACTTAAACAGCTTCCTTCTTGAAGAAAGTGCTGGCGTGTTAATTTGAATACGGCAGCGTAAGTGATCCGAACAGCCTCCAGCGTCGAAGACTGAGTAGGCCTGAGGATAGTCCTGATTCCAAACCTCATTAACAAGGACCCTATCCAGCTTCTTTGATATAAGATCAGCTCCCCTCTTATTGTTCCAAAGTGAAAAGAGGGCCATGATAAGCCATATCAGTCAAGGAACAATGATTTACAGTGTCTTGAAACCTTCTCATTCCAGAGGTTATTAACGGCGAGCTATCAAAATTCGAGTGCTCGGACATGTCCAAAGTTTCATTAAAATCACCTAGTCTCATCCAAGGCTTTGTACCAATTATCGGAGAGTTGTGGTGATCACAGAGATCTCTCCATAATTCTTTTCTGCCTTCATCCAGATTTGATGCGTAGACGAAGGAGCAAAAAAACTCCTCTTGCATCGCTTCCAACTTAATGGAACATGTGATCAGCTGACTACTCTTATAGAAAGGAGTGAGTCTCACATTGTTTCTCTAGACTATCCAGATCCTACCCAACCTATGATGCTCATAGTTTGTTAGGATCGACCAATTTTTAAACATAGTTCCCACCATTTCTGGAACTCTTTCTTCCTTCACACGAGTTTCAATCAAACAGCCAAAATCAAACTGCTTCTCCTCCAACCACTTCTTTATTACGGAATGTTTAATTGATTTGTTTAAGCCGCGAACATTCCAAAAGAAGCCCGACATATTAATGTTTTTTGGAGAAACGTTTTTTGCTGGTACCACTAGGTTTGGAGTCCTTTGTGGTAGCAGCACTCTGAGAGTTTACTCGTTTCTCAACCCTCGCTGATCGGATCGGTTTTCCAACCTTTCCCTCCCGACTTGTATGCTCTATTTTTCCACCATCAGAAATCAAAATCTCACCTTCTTCGATATCGTCCTTGGTGCAAACTCTGATTGGATCACCCTCAGGCTCATGAGTGGTGATATGATCTTCCTCTTCCTCTTCGTCAGCTAGTAGTTGAAATCTGGACGGAGAGATAACTGTTTCCAAATCCTGCTTCTTTTCAGCTGATCTTCCTACTTTCCCCGGAGAGACATTTAACCAGTTCTCCCTTACTTCTGCTCCGCTTTCAGCAGCTTCCCCTATTTCCTCTCTGATCTCTTCAACTTCACTGGGCTGCTCAACTGCGTCATCACCCACAAGATCTGAAGAATCAGTTACAGATACTTCCACAGTCGCGTCAAACTCTTCAGTATCTTTTCCTTTCGTTGACTTTTCTGGCACTGACATTGTCTCTTCCATATTAGCACTTTGTGTAGGGACAACATTCTCTTTTCCATTCCCCACATCCTTCTCCCTTACTTCTTCTTTCTTTTTCAAGCATTCCTTCTCATTGTGACCCCATTTAGCACAAAGAGAGCATTTCGTAGGTACCCATGGGTAAGTGAATTCAATGTTCGCATTTATACCAGACTTCGATCGAAAACGGTACGCATTAGGAAGTGGCTTTGTCATGTTTGCATTTACAAAGACCTTAGCCTCGTCGAAATTCGAACAAAGCTCCATCTCGGGATGCAGCCTCACAGGTTTCCCAACTGAGCTAGCAATGAAACCTAGTCCCTTCCATGAAAACATAGTAGACGGTACATTCTTCATTGTAACCCACATAGGTACAATCTTAACCTCTTCCTCGTCCTCCTTTTTCTCTTCCAATGGCGCCCACTTTGATAGAATCATTGGGATGCCGGCAATGTTCCACACTCCTCGTCGCAGAATGCGACTCCTTGTTTGTTGATCGGTAATCCAAAACTTCACTACCTTTTCATTAACCGCAAACACGTCAATCTTAATGTTCTTATTTCCTAATGGCCATATCTTGTTAACAATGATATGAATCTTCGCCA
>NC_027755.1:13151867-13160519 GCF_000695525.1 Brassica oleracea var. oleracea
TTAACTTTAGAAAGTTTCTTCGTAAGACTTGGTCTGATTGTACGAAGGATTTTTCGCGTAAGTAACGGGGACCGGTTTTACGAAGTTTGTAGATCGGTGATATGTAAACATATGTTAAAGAAGCGTTGTTTCTGTGGGTTTCACGAGAAACGTTTCTGCCGTGATTTTGATCCTAGGTGAAAGTTGCTTGGAGTTACTCATGGAGTGTTACCGAAGTTTATTTCATTATGATCTAGTCGCAGAACGTTTTTCATAGGTTTTATGAAAGGATTCTCATGACACATTCGTTTCTGGAACGAATTGGTCGACCAGAGGTGGATCTAGCCAACATCGGGAGGAAAGCGTCTCTTTGTGCACGATGCTACATCTATTCTCGAGTTTTCTTCGTCACAAATGTTTTCGATGCTTTGCCGTGACTCACTTGGTACAACGGAAACTGAAAGAAATGCTTTGGTGAATGAAGATTTCTCGTAGAAATTTTTTTTTTTTTTGAATAAAATGTTAAATTCGATTCAAAAGAAAATGAACTTGTTTACAACAAAGCTACTTTGTTTCTGACTTTTTTAACAACAAAAGAATAGAAAAGCTATGTCCCCACTGCTACAATCCAATCTTGAAACGCCATGCCCAGTCTCTTGTCCAGAGTTCGTATGGAAGTAGTGCGATTCTTGACTTGCCTGTCAATTACCCGAAAAAGAGTCTCAGGTGATCGTGGTTTCTCTCCGTGCTTTCGAGAATTGCGCTCCCGCCATAGCATGTAGAGCGTGGTCTGAAATACGTAACGTGCAAGGAACGTCCGGGTTCGAGAAAGCTGAGACTGCGACATGAAAAATATGATACTGCTCCACTCATCTGTGTAATGGTTACCCATGAGCTCACGCATTAGCTTACTCCAGAGAGAAGAACTGTAGGTGCACCGGAAAAAGAGATGATCCCGAGTTTCAAGATGATGTTGACATAGCACACAGACCCCGTCAATACCTAGATTCCACGATATCATCCTATCTCCTGTGATGAGTCGATTATACAGAGCAAGCCATGAGCAGAACCGGAATTTCGGTGTTGCTTGGCTGAACCATAGGCCCTTGTGCCAAGCCACCTTCTCCCTCACTGGTCTGATGAGATTCCAAGTGTCCCGAGTAATGAACTGACTTTTATAGATATTTTGTTTTCCCCTCCAGAGAACGATATCCTCTGCGTCAGAGCTAGGCAATGATATGAGATGGTGTTCCACATTAATGAGACCTTCTGAGCGATGATTTCGTCGCCTTCTTTTTGTCCTAGCTGTGTAGACAGTATCATGCTGGCCAATGCCCGTGTCTATCTGTCCCCGTGGTCCAAAAATGTCAGTCAAGCAACCCATTGGGGACCACTGATCATACCAAAAGGATGTCGATTTGCCATTGTGAACATCTACCTTACAGAATTGTCTAGCCAGACCTCGAATTTTTAAAAATTTTCTCCACATCCAGGAACCTTTTTTATCGCTATCCTTCGCAGACCAGATAGACTCATTCTTCAGGACAGTGGTATGGATCCAGCGCACCCAGAGTGATGACTTGTTCGTGACGAGACGCCAAAGAAGCTTGAGCAATGTGACATTGTTCATATCTGTTAGTGATCGGAGGCCAAGTCCTCCTTCGTCCTTCGGACGACACACTTCCTCCCAAGCCACCTTAGCTTTCCGAGGATTAAGATCACTTCCAGACCATAAGAAGGCTGAGCAGATTTTATCTATTTCTCGTATACATGCCTTTGGAAGCCGAAAAGCAGAGAGCCAAAAGCTTGAGATGCTCCACAACACCGATCCAAGAAGCTCACGTCTACCAGCATAGGATAAGAAACGGTTCTTCCATGAGCTAATACGGTTCCGGATTGTTTCTAGGAGGGGTTGATAGTCGCTACTACTCATACTCTTAGTAGTGAGAGGTAGACCCAAATAGCGCACTGGAAGTTGGTCCTGAACTGGAATCTGCTCTCAATCTCCAAACGAATATCTGTAGGCACACCACCCATATACATGGTCGATTTATCCATACTGATACGTAGACCTGATATTTTGGCAAATTTTTCAAAAACCTCAACTATTCCTTCCATTGATCTCACCTTCACATCAGTTACCATCATTAAATCATCTGCAAACATTAGATGAGTCAGACCCAGGTTCTGACAGCGAGGGTGATATCCAATACTTCGAACACTTGCCGCCTTGTCCAAAAGCTTAGATAGGACGTCCATAACAATTACAAACAGATATGGCGAAAGAGAACAGCCTTGACGGAGGCCCCTTGAGCTCTGAAAATAGCCAGTCAATTCACCATTAACCTGAACAGAGAACGACGGTGTTGTGATGCACAAAGCAATCCAATGAATGAACTGCTGCGGAAAGTTCATCGCCCGGAGAACATTTAGAAAAAAAGGCCATTGGACAGAGTCAAATGCCTTCGATATATCTATCTTGATGGCACACCGAGAAGATATACTTTCCTTGTGATAGTCCTTCACAATTTCTGTAGCGAGAAGAAGATTCTCTATTAACAGCCGCTCACTAACAAATGCAGATTGGTTTGCTGAGATAAACTGAGGCAGCAACAACTTCAACCTGTTGGCAATGAGTTTTGAAATAACTTTGTAGAGAACATTGCAGCAAGATATCGGTCTATAATCCTTCATCTCAACTGCTTCTGTTATCTTTGGTATCAAAGCTAAGATAGTGGAGTTGACTCCTTTCGGAAGGAAACCTTTAACAAAAAAAGACTGAACTGCCACCACAAACTCATGAACAATGATTGCCCAAGTTGATCTATAGAATTCTGCATTATACCCGTCTGGTCCCGGTGATTTATTACTAGGCATAGCGAACAGCACAGCTTTGATTTCCTCGGGAGTAACTGTCTTAATCAGAGCTTGAGCATCATGATCTGTACATCGAAAAGGAAGAAGATCCTGTAGATGGTCGACATCCATTCCTGTGAAATCAGGAGGCTGGTGCTAGAGAAATTCTCGAAAGAAACTCTCAGCTTCCTCCTTTATTCCATTCTCATCATTTACCAGAGTTCCATCTCGACACCGTATTTCTCTGATTCCATTTACCGCCTCTCGAGCAGCGATAGCACTATGATATGTTTTATTGTTTTGATCACCAATGTTCAGCCAGTGCAGCTTCGATCGTTGCTTGAGGAAACTCTCTTCAAGACCCGCTACAAATTCCCATCTCGTAAAAGCTTCATTCTCAGCCTCCATATGTTGAGAAGATGGAGAACAGAGATTTAATTCCTGTTTTTTGCAGAGATCTTCATGAGCCTCTCGAGATTTTTTAACCAGATTTCCCATCCTGTCTTTCACCAAACCCCTTATCTGTGGTTTTAAATTTTAAGCTTCTTTGAGAATCATGAGCCTCTCGAGATTTTTTAACCAGATTTCCCATCCTGTCTTTCGCCAAACCCCTTATCTGTGGTTTTAAATTTTTAAGCTTCTTTGAGAGTCTATGAAGGGAGGACGTTGAGAGGAAAATAGGTTCTGTATTTGCCCAAAAATCTTTCACCATGGGTAGAAACTCCGCAAGTGTGGTAACTGCGTTAACAAACTTAAACAGCTTCCTTCTTGAAGAAAGTGCTGGCGTGTTAATTTGAATACGGCAGCGTAAGTGATCCGAACAGCCTCCAGCGTCGAAGACTGAGTAGGCCTGAGGATAGTCCTGATTCCAAACCTCATTAACAAGGACCCTATCCAGCTTCTTTGATATAAGATCAGCTCCCCTCTTATTGTTCCAAAGTGAAAAGAGGGCCATGATAAGCCATATCAGTCAAGGAACAATGATTTACAGTGTCTTGAAACCTTCTCATTCCAGAGGTTATTAACGGCGAGCTATCAAAATTCGAGTGCTCGGACACGTCCAAAGTTTCATTAAAATCACCTAGTATCATCCAAGGCTTTGTACCAATTATCGGAGAGTTGTGGTGATCACAGAGATCTCTCCATAATTCTTTTCTGCCTTCATCCAGATTTGATGCGTAGACGAAGGAGCAAAAAAACTCCTCTTGCATCGCTTCCAACTTAATGGAACATGTGATCAGCTGACTACTCTTATAGAAAGGAGTGAGTCTCACATTGTTTCTCCAGACTATCCAGATCCTACCCAACCTATGATGCTCATAGTTTGTTAGGATCGACCAATTTTTAAACATAGTTCCCACCATTTCTGGAACTCTTTCTTCCTTCACACGAGTTTCAATCAAACAGCCAAAATCAAACTGCTTCTCCTCCAACCACTTCTTTATTACGGAATGTTTAATTGATTTGTTTAAGCCGCGAACATTCCAAAAGAAGCCCGACATATTAATGTTTTTTGGAGAAACGTTTTTTGCTGGTACCACTAGGTTTGGAGTCCTTTGTGGTAGCAGCACTCTGAGAGTTTACTCGTTTCTCAACCCTCGCTGATCGGATCGGTTTTCCAACCTTTCCCTCCCGACTTGTATGCTCTATTTTTCCACCATCAGAAATCAAAATCTCACCTTCTTCGATATCGTCCTTGGTGCAAACTCTGATTGGATCACCCTCAGGCTCATGAGTGGTGATATGATCTTCCTCTTCCTCTTCGTCAGCTAGTAGTTGAAATCTGGACGGAGAGATAACTGTTTCCAAATCCTGCTTCTTTTCAGCTGATCTTCCTACTTTCCCCGGAGAGACATTTAACCAGTTCTCCCTTACTTCTGCTCCGCTTTCAGCAGCTTCCCCTATTTCCTCTCTGATCTCTTCAACTTCACTGGGCTGCTCAACTGCGTCATCACCCACAAGATCTGAAGAATCAGTTACAGATACTTCCACAGTCGCGTCAAACTCTTCAGTATCTTTTCCTTTCGTTGACTTTTCTGGCACTGACATTGTCTCTTCCATATTAGCACTTTGTGTAGGGACAACATTCTCTTTTCCATTCCCCACATCCTTCTCCCTTACTTCTTCTTTCTTTTTCAAGCATTCCTTCTCATTGTGACCCCATTTAGCACAAAGAGAGCATTTCGTAGGTACCCATGGGTAAGTGAATTCAATGTTCACATTTATACCAGACTTCGATCGAAAACGGTACGCATTAGGAAGTGGCTTTGTCATGTTTGCATTTACAAAGACCTTAGCCTCGTCGAAATTCGAACAAAGCTCCATCTCGGGATGCAGCCTCACAGGTTTCCCAACTGAGCTAGCAATGAAACCTAGTCCCTTCCATGAAAACATAGTAGACGGTACATTCTTCATTGTAACCCACATAGGTACAATCTTAACCTCTTCCTCGTCCTCCTTTTTCTCTTCCAATGGCGCCCACTTTGATAGAATCATTGGGATGCCGGCAATGTTCCACACTCCTCGTCGCAGAATGCGACTCCCTGTTTGTTGATCGGTAATCCGAAACTTCACTACCTTTTCATTAACCGCAAACACGTCAATCTTAATGTTCTTATTTCCTAATGGCCATATCTTGTTAACAATGATATGAATCTTCGCCACGTGAGGAGCGGGATCCAGAAAACGTCCCTCAAGGAAATCTTCCCACAAGGGAACTGTGTTGACTAGAAGGTCATCCGGTATCTCTACCATTTCTTGCCCATCGACAACCTCAACTTTTACGTCATGGCTCACCAAAACATGTTTTGATTGAGCCGCTTGAACCCACGATTTCTTCCCAAACTGCGATACCTGGCTCATATTCCCATCCGCTTTTACGTCATGGCTCACCAAAACATGTTTTGATTGAGCCGCTTGAAACCACGATTTCTTCCCAAACTGCGATGCCTTGCTCATATTCCCATCCATCACCATCGGAGGAGGCTCCTCCGTCGTCGGCGCCGCCATAAAGCGAGCCGAGGAGCCGTCAAAACCCTTGAAACCCTTAAACCTAGAAAATCGCCTCAGAATCACCCTCAGAGCTATATTAGGAAAGTTCCCAAAAATCCTCGTAGAAATTTTTCAAACAGGATTGCAATTTATATTTTTGGAGGAGAACTTACATGTATGTAAACAGCTTCATGGAGAGATTGCACAAGGACAATATGATTATTGGCAACTTGATTTTGGGCTATACTTAATTATGGGCCATAAACTTTTATTGGACTAAACCCAAAATTAAGCTCAAGTTCTAGAATCTTTCTAGAATTATCATCACCTCTTCAAGAAGAAAAAATCTAGATATTGTAGTAGAAAAATCTAGAGAATATGAAAAAAATCTAGGAAGTAAGGAGGTTATAATAGAATAATCTAGATATTTGTAAGGTAGTTTAGATGGCTATAAATACCTCTTCATCCTTTCTTTTGTAACAACACAAGAAGTTGAACAAGTGTAATAATAAGAAAGTTTTTCTTAAAGAAAAAGTATTCTACTCAAAGTTCTCTAAATCTGTTGAGAGTTCTTCCATATTATTCTTCATATTTAGAAATTCTCTTGGTTCTTTCGGGTTCTCGTGTATTACGGTCTTGGGTTAGTGTTAAGCAATATCAAAGGTGGTTTTCTTACATGGTATCAAAGCCAGGCTAATCTTGTGCTCATCAAGATCAGGTTTTAAAGAGAGCTCGGGTCTATTCTAAGTATGGAATCAACGGGTCGTGTTGTTGGATTGGGAATGGAAATCCTAAACCAATATAACTACCGGTTATGGAAGTCATGCATGGAGTCATACTTGGCGAGTGAGGACTTATGGGATGTCGTCGGTGGTAATAGCACAACACCACCAAGGGGAAATGCTGCAACCCTGGAAGCGACAAAGGAGTGGACACGGAAGAATGCCAAGGTGGAGTTTGCTTTAAAAAGATCCATATCTTCAAGCATATTTGAGCATGTCTCAAGATGTACTTCCGCTAGTTCCATTTGACAAGCTTTAGATCAACTGTTCAACAAGAAGAATGAGACCAAGCTACAATTATTGGAGAATGAGCTTGCGAGTGCGAAGCAGGGGGAGTCTTTAATCTCGGAGTTTTTTTATCAAGGTAAAGAACCTATGCTCCGAGATTAATACTCTAAATATGGAGGAGTCAATTTCTGAAGCACGGTTGAAGCGGTCTATCATTCGAGGTCTACGACCTGAGTATATACACCGTTTGTGACTTTGGTTCAAGGATGGGCTACACAGCCTTCCTTGGAAGAGTTTGAAAATTTGCTAGCTTCACAAGAGTCGTTAGCCATGCAAATGTCAGGAGTCAAAATCACTGATGACTCGGGAAGCGCCTTTGTAGCTAGGAGACAACAAAGCTTCAAGGCGCAAAACAAAGATGGAGGTCCAAGACACAATGATGGAAGTGAAAGATCTTCTATGGATAAGAAAAAGTTCAAGTGCTACCGGTGTGGAAAGCTTGGGCATTTCAAAAGGGATTGTCGAGTCAAGTTGAAGGAAACAAATATGGTGGAGTCAAAAAGTCATACGAAAGACGAAAAATGGGGGAAATGTTTCACGGTGGAGGCTACACATCCAGGTACACCCACAACTAAGAATTTGAGAAATGATTTGATTGTAGACTTGGGTTGTAGCCATCATATTATCGGAGATGAGAAGTTATTTTCTAGTCTTCAACGTCATGAGGGGAAAGAAGCCACTATTACCGCTGATAATTCAATCCATCGAGTTGAGAAGGAAGAGACTGTTGTCATTAAAGAAGATGATGAAGAACCGATTACCCTCAAGAATGTGTACCATGTCCCTGGAGTAAAGAAGAATCTTCTTTCGGTGGGAAATGCAGTCGACTTAGGTAACTATGTTCTATTTGGCCCAAGAGACGTTAAGTTCTTAAGGAATATTAAAGAATTAAAGGTGGATGTTGTTCACACTAGAGCACGCGTCAAAGATTTATATGTTTTATCGGCCTCTCACACCTATGTGGAGAAGATGAGTACGAATGACAATGCTTCCATCTGGCATGCTAGACTTGGCCATATAAATATGACCAAGCTTAAGGTCATATTGAAGATTCAAGATTTGGTTCATGGGCTTCCAAAATTGAAGATTCAAGATGGAGGAAAAATTTGTGAAGGTTGTCAATATAAAGTCACATAGACTTCCATTTGATCATTCAACCTCAAGGTGCAGCGGTCCACTGGAGAAGGTCCATAGTGATTTGATGGGTCCAACAAGAACTTCCTTCTATTCCGGGTTTCGCTACATGTTGTTGTTCGTAGATGATTTATCACGGTACACATGGGTATACTTTGTGAAGGAAAAATCAGAAGTATTTCAAAGATTTCAAGAATTCAAAGTTACCGTGGAAGGAGAGTTTGGTCGGAAGCTGAAGACTCTAAGGACGGATAATGGAGGAGAATTCATGTCAAAGGAGTTTCTCTCTTTTTGCCAAAAGAAAGGTATTAAGAGAGAATATATATGTCCGTATACACCTCAGCAAAATGGAGTAGCAGAAAGAAAAATTAGACATCTAACCGAGACGTGCAGAAGCTGGCTACATGATAAGAATTTGCCAAAAGCCTTATGGGCAGAATACATGAGATGTCTAGCCTATGTCATCAACTGGATGCCACTCATTCCAAACAACATGAAGCCGCCTTACGAGATGATTCACGGGAAGAAGCCAACGGTGAAGCATCTCAGAATATTTGGATCAGTCTGTTACGTCCATGTGTTCGACTCTCAAAGAACAAAGTTGGAAGGGAAGCAAAGGCAA
>NC_027755.1:13160617-13165442 GCF_000695525.1 Brassica oleracea var. oleracea
TCTCGTGATGTTGTCTTTGACGAAGTTTCATCCACTATGGACCACATCAAGTCTTAGATGAGCAAGATGGTTCAGGTTCCTCTAAGAATGATGAACAAATTATTAAAGTTCCAAGTGATAATGAAAGCTTTGAGAAGGAAGCTCAAGGTGAAAAAGAGGAGCATGATCATGGTTCTATCGCCAATCAACGACCAAAAAGGAACATTGTCAAACCCGCTCGGTTCAGAGATGAAAGGTTCGTCACTACATACTCTTGTTACTTTGCAGCTCCTCTAGATGAAGATGAACCATCATCTTATGAAGAAGCAAAAGGAGTTGAGGAATGGATGACCGCAATGAAGGAGGAGATTAATGCTCTCATGAAAAATGAAACTTGGAATTTGGTTCCGAAACCCAAGGATGCTCAGCCTGTTTCTTGTAAATGGGTGTATTGACAAAAGCGAAAAGCAGATGGGAGCATTGATAGATACAAAGCAAGTTTGGTTGCTCGAGGGTTCTCTCAGAAGTACGGAGAAGATTATGATGAGACCTTCGGTCCAGTAGCAAAGATGACTACGATACGCTCACTCTTATCTTTAGCTGCAAGCTTTGGATGGAAATTATGGCAGTTAGATGTGAAGAATGATTTTCTCTATGGTGAGCTTGATAAAGAAATATTTATGGAGCAACCACCTGGTTTTGAATCACAAGAGTATCCTAACCATGTGTGCAAGCTAAAGAAGGCCTTGTACGGGTTAAAACAAGCTCCACGAGCTTGGTATGGAAAGGTTGCTCAATTCCTTCAGTTTTTCGGTTATATTGCATCAAGTGCTGATCCAAGCATATTCTTCAAGAGAAGTGGAAGAGCTCATGTAGTAGTTCTCCTTTACGTGGATGATATGATCATTACTGGAAATGACGATGCTGAAATTGCTCGTATACAAGAGGATATGTCGGTGAGGTTTGAGATGAAGAAGTTAGGCGAGCTGAATAACTTTCTTGGTCTAGAGGTTGAGAGGGTAAAGGATGGAATATTCATCGGCCAACAAGGTTATGGAAAAAGGATTGTTGACAGGTTTGGAGTACACCAAGGAAAGGTACATTCTACTCCACTAGATACTAACATAAGGCTTAAACGCGATGAAGGATCCTTGTTAGCCAATCCTCGACCTTATCGCTCTCTTGTTGGAAGTCTTCTATACTTAACCATTACAAGACCAGATATTGCCTTTGCGGTTGGTCTTGTAAGCCGGTTCATGCAGGAACCAAGGAAGCCACATCTAGAAGCGGCAAAGAAGATACTTAAGTATGTGAAGACAACTCTTGGCATGGGACTGATGTACAAGTATAATGCCAAGGTTTCTCTTCATGGTTTCACAGATGCTGACTTTGGTGGAGATTTAGATGATCGAAAATCAACTTCGGGTTTTGTGTTCTTATGTGGAGACACAAGCATTTCATGGTGCAGTAAGAAGCAAGCAACGGTGTCATTGTCTACTACCGAAGCAGAGTATAAAGCTTCAACACTCGCAGCCCAATAATGTATATGGCTTCGAAGACTCTTTGAAGACTTGTTCGAGCCAAACAATTAATCGATTACCATCTATGGAGATAATCAAAGTGCTATCAAGCTGGCCAATAATCCAGTGTTCCATAGAAGAACGAAGCACATTAAATTGGAACATCATTTCATAAGAGAGAAGTTGCTTGATGGAACAATTGAAGCATTGGAGGTTCGAAGAGAGGACAACATTGCTGATATCTTCACTAAGTTGTTACCTAAAAGACAGTTCGAGATACTCCGCTCCAAGCTCTGAATGGTGGACAAAATCAAGTTTAAGGGGGAGTATTTGTTGGGGTCAAAATCGGTCACGACGGAATCAATGTCTGAAAGTCCGTGTTGAGGTCGAAAACGGTCGCAACGAAGTTAACGTCAAAATCCCCAAAGAAGAAAAAAACATAGAAAAATTCTTCGACAAATATACTTTCGAAATAGATTCTTCTTTACGAAAAACCTTTGCGGAAGAAACGCGAATCATCGGACAAGAGCTCAAAAAGGATCGTTACGCAGTGACCAAACGCGTGCTCCGCTCGGTCGCTACGTAGCAACCAAGTTCAAGCCAAAGCTCAGTCACTACATAACAGCCAAACGCCCATTCTGCTCGGTCGCTACGTAGCGACCGAGCTCTTCCAAAACGTCGATACGACATCAGTCCATACATTCTCGTCTACCCTTCGATGCTATCTTCCGAATACCGTAGCGAACCCATCTCACGTTCTCCGCCATTTCTAAGTTATCAATCAAACTTTACCGTAAAAACCGCGGAAAGTTCATTCTTTATCGAAAGAAGCCGTAATAAACGCTTCGAGTCGAAAGACAGCCCAAAGGGACCTAGGACACGACTCGAGGCCCAACTTACGATTTCTTAACCAACAGCCCGTAAACCGCATGTCGGTTTACGCTTGGTCCGCAAGGGAAGATAAATGTCAAGTTTCCGCGGATAAATACGAAATTTTGAAGATAATTACGAAGATCGGAAAAAATGGAATATCTCCATTTTTATGCTATGGCGGCTTAAGGGCAGAAGAGGGAAGGCGTAAACTGACCTTGGAGCCAGTATATAAGGGGTCCTAGGCGAGAGGCATGGAGAAGATTTTTCAGAGCAAACTTAGCACTTAGAGCAATTTTAGGCAATTTTCCGTTTTTGTTATTCGAGCTGCGACTCATATAGGTTTAGCCGTCTTAGGGTTGCTAGAACTAGGAATCTCGCCGACAGCTCTCGTAGCCCAGGCACTTACCTTGTTGTAAACGCTCAAACGCAGATTCGGAATAAGACTTCTATTTGCTCTCTTCTTACAATTTTTATACTTTATCGTTGTCATTATCGTGTTCTGATTTGCTTGCGTGTGGTATTAGCAGAAATCCGGGACCTCTGAGAAATTAGGGTTTTTCCTAGTTTTCTTATTTAAACGGAAATCGACAGTGCAAATTTCGGTTCCCACAGTTTGGCGCAAGAAGGAGGGGGGGGGGTACAGATCAATCTAACTCTCAGCCACACAACGCTTGATCAAAACAATGTCTGGAAACACGAAAGACAAAATCGTAGTTTTCAATAACGCTTCCTCCTTTGGGTTCTCTTTTGAATCCTCATCGAATCTCTTTTCGTTTCGTCTCAATCGGAGTTTCCGTTGAGATTTTACGACGAAAACAAGTATGACTCTTCTTGGCTTGCTTCCACTCGCTACGTAGCGACCTGTAAGACCGTACATAGCGACCTGTCAGGCCTCAGAAAGGTCCTCCTTTGGGTTCTCTTTTGAATCCTCATCGAATCTCTTTTCGTTTCGTCTCAATCGGAGTTTCCGTTGAGATTTTACGACGAAAACAAGTAGGACTCTTCTTGGCTTGCTTCCACTCGCTACGTAGCGACCTGTAAGACCGTACATAGCGACCTGTCAGGCCTCAGAAAGGTCCTCCTTTGGGTTCTCTTTTGAATCCTCATCGAATCTCTTTTCGTTTCGTCTCAATCGGAGTTTCCGTTGAGATTTTACGACGAAAACAAGTAGGACTCTTCTTGGCTTGCTTCCACTCGCTACGTAGCGACCTGTAAGACCGTACATAGCGACCTGTCAGGCCTCAGAAAGGTCCTCCTTTGGGTTCTCTTTTGAATCCTCATCGAATCTCTTTTCGTTTCGTCTCAATCGGAGTTTCCGTTGAGATTTTACGACGAAAACAAGTAGGACTCTTCTTGGCTTGCTTCCACTCGCTACGTAGCGACCTGTAAGACCGTACATAGCGACCTGTCAGGCCTCAGAAAGGTCCTCCTTTGGGTTCTCTTTTGAATCCTCATCGAATCTCTTTTCGTTTCGTCTCAATCGGAGTTTCCGTTGAGATTTTACGACGAAAACAAGTAGGACTCTTCTTGGCTTGCTTCCACTCGCTACGTAGCGACCTGTAAGACCGTACATAGCGACCTGTCAGGCCTCAGAAAGGTCCTCCTTTGGGTTCTCTTTTGAATCCTCATCGAATCTCTTTTCGTTTCGTCTCAATCGGAGTTTCCGTTGAGATTTTACGACGAAAACAAGTAGGACTCTTCTTGGCTTGCTTCCACTCGCTACGTAGCGACCTGTAAGACCGTACATAGCGACCTGTCAGGCCTCAGAAAGGTCCTCCTTTGGGTTCTCTTTTGAATCCTCATCGAATCTCTTTTCGTTTCGTCTCAATCGGAGTTTCCGTTGAGATTTTACGACGAAAATAAGTAGGACTCTTCTTGGCTTGCTTCCACTCGCTACGTAGCGACCTGTCTGACCTTCAATCGCTACATAGCAACCTGCCAGGCCTAGGAAAGGTCCTCCTTTAGGTTCTGTTTTGAATCCTCATCGAAACGCTTTTCGTTTCGTCTCAATCGGAGTTTCCGTTGAGATTTTACGATGAAAACAAGTAGGACTCTTCTTGGCTTGCTTCCACTCGCTACGTAGCGACCTGTCTGACCTTCACTCGCTACATAGCGACCTGTCAGACGTCAGAAAGGTCCTACTTTAGGTTCTCTTTTGAA
This sequence comes from Brassica oleracea var. oleracea, assembly GCF_000695525.1. Classification (NCBI taxonomy): domain Eukaryota; kingdom Viridiplantae; phylum Streptophyta; class Magnoliopsida; order Brassicales; family Brassicaceae; genus Brassica; species Brassica oleracea. The sequence goes on from NC_027755.1 coordinate 13,165,150, forward strand.
TCCTCATCGAAATGCTTTTCGTTTCGTCTCAATCGGAGTTTCCGTTGAGATTTTACGACGAAAACAAGTATGACTCTTCTTGGCTTGCTTCCACTCGCTACGTAGCGACCTTTCCGACCTTCACTCGCTACATAGAAACCTTTCAGGCCTCAGAAAGGACCTCCTTTAGGTTCTCTTTTGAATCCTCATCGAAACGCTTTTCGTTTCGTCTCAATCAAAGTTTCCGTTGAGATTTTACGACAAAAACAAGTAGGACTCGTCTAAACTCCTTTGCTTGCTCCTACTCGCCCTTA
>NC_027755.1:13165595-13165798 GCF_000695525.1 Brassica oleracea var. oleracea
AACTTAACACCTTAGCCGCCTCAACTATACGATTACGTTGAACCTTTTTATAAAAATTAACTTCGTATCTAAGGAGAAGATAAAAGTCAAGTTTAAAGGATAAAGACAAATATCGAAAATGGCGAACATACACGAGAAGAGGAAGGGGAAATAAGCAAGCAAAACTAAGAAGAGACAAAACATCGTCTTCGAGAGAACTAAGG
>NC_027755.1:13165864-13166168 GCF_000695525.1 Brassica oleracea var. oleracea
AACTTTAGGGAACGTAAAACCTAGGTGGATAGTCTAGCGAACTAAGGCTTAGGCGATTTTTCTTGTCTCGATATATCATTCCATAAACTGTTCAGCCAGATCTTGAAAACCGATCTAAACTCTCCGAAAATCGAGAAACGATCGCCACACATATCAAGCTCGCTTCCTAAAGAGAGAAAAAACTAGAGACATGAACGTCGTCTTAAAACCGATTCGTTTTTAGCAATTTTCTCGGAACCGACATATTTCAAGTCGTTAAAGTGGAAACAAATCAAATCACAGTCCAAGCGTCGTCTTTAAATCG
>NC_027755.1:13166268-13166785 GCF_000695525.1 Brassica oleracea var. oleracea
CCGTGTTGAGGTCGAAAACGGTTGCAACGAAGTTAACGTAAAAATCCACGAAGAAGAAAAAAACATAGAAAAATTCTTCGACAAATATACTTTCGAAATAGATTCTTCTTTACGAAAAACCTTTGCGGAAGAAACGCGAATCATCGGACAAGAACTCGAAAAGGATCGTTACGCAGCGACCAAACGCGTGCTCTGCTCGGTCGCTACATTGCAACCAAGTTCGAGCCAAAGCTCAGTCACTACATAACAGCCAAACGCCCAATCCGCTCGGTCGCTACGTAGCGATCAAGCTCGAGCCGTAGCGACTGAGCTCGAGTCGGAGCTCCGTCGCTACGTAGCGACCGAGCTCGAACCACAAGCTCAGTCGCTACGTAGTGACCGAGCTCTTCTGAAACGTCGATACGACATCAGTCCATGCATTCTCGTCTACCTTTCGATGCTATCTCCCAAATACCGTAGCGAACCCATCTCACGTTCCCCGCCATTTCTAAGTTATCAATCAAACTTTACCGTAAAA
>NC_027755.1:13167212-13196989 GCF_000695525.1 Brassica oleracea var. oleracea
CGCAAGGGAAGATAAATGTCAAGTTTCCGCGGATAAATACGAAATTTTGAAGATAATTACGAAGATCGGAAAAAATGGAATATCTCCATTTTTATGCTATGGCGGCTTAAGGGCAGAAGAGAAAAGGCGTAAACTGACCTTGGAGCCAGTATATAAGGGGTCCTAGGCGAGAGGCATGGAGAAGATTTTTCAGAGCAAACTTAGCACTTAGAGCAATTTTAGGCAATTTTCCGTTTTTGTTATTCGAGCTGCGACTCAACTAGGTTTAGCCGTCTTAGGGTTGCTAGAACTAGGAATCTCGCCGACAGCTCTCGTAGCCCAGACACTTACCTTGTTGTAAACGCTAAAACGCATATTCGGAATAAGACTTCTATTTGCTCTCTTCTTACGATTTTTATACTTTATCGTTGTCATTATCGAGTTCTGATTTGCTTGGCGTGTGGTATTAGCAGATATCCGGGACCTCTGGAAAATTAGTTTCCTTATTTAAACGGAAATCGACAGTGCGAATTTCGGTTCCCACAGTATTGAAGTTAAACTTGATTTTGGGCTATGCTTAATTATGGGCCAATAAACTCTTATTGGACTAAACCCAAAATTAAGCTCAATTTCTAGAATTATCATCACCTCATCAAGAAGAAAAAATCTAGATATTGTAATAGAAAAATCTAGAGAATATGAAAAAAATCTAGGAAGTAAGGATGTTATAGTAGAATAATCTAGATATTTGTAAGGTAGTTTAGATGGCTATAAATACCTCTTTATCCTTTCATTTGTAACAACACAAGAAGTTGAACAAGTGTAATAATAAAAAAGTTTTTCTTAAAGAAAAAGTGTTCTACTCAAAGTTCTCTAATCTTTTGAGAGTTTTTCTATATTATTCTTCATACTTAGAAATTCTCTTGGTTCTTTTGGGTTCTCGGGTATTACGGTCTTGGACTAGTGTTAAGCACTATCAAGGGTGGTTTCCTTACATCCACAAGGATCAGATGATTATTGGCGTTATGACCGACCAGATGATTATACAGATCTTCTCGTCAGCTATGTTCCAAGTGTGGTTCAAATTCAGCAGGTGAAGGCAAAAAAAGTAATTAGTCCATATAAGTTGCCTAGTCTCTTTGAACAAGATTAGTACAATTATTATTTTGTGGTTTTTTTCTGTTTAGCTTTGTATAATAAAATACATTTTGCTTACTTCTTTTATAATAAATTTTGGTGATCTTAGTCAAATAATCAAATACAACGCTTACGACTTCTTAGCCATCACTTGTAGATGCTCGTGTACCTATTTTGAGTGACTAGGATCTACACTAATGACATTGCAATGCTCCTTTGTTCTCCAATCTGTTTTGCAGACCGCAAACATGATGGCTATACCTCGTAAGTAACCTATCTTTGATGCTACTTTATCATTCTTCGGCCTGATGCTCCTCACATCCCCGTTTAGTGCAACGAAAGCATATGATTTAAAAAATCTAGACAAAGAAGAGAGAAAAAGATTAAGAAGTTAAATACCTGAAACCAACTCTTCTAAAGATCCTCCGCCGTCTTTGTGCAGTGCATAAGTAACATAAGCACCAGGTTCAAATTGTTCCATAAGTTCTATGCCTCTTGCTTAAGATGGTGATTATTTTTCTATGTTCTGTTATTTTGTGTTTGCAGAAAGGGTTATGTCTTGTTGACCCATTGCCAAGGTTGTATGTAAAGGTATTTCAAATGCTTCGCTTACATTTAGATAGGCTTCGGCTTGAGAATTCACGAATTAAAAAGCCTTGCATACTTTAGATGTTAGTTTATCCTTTGACTTTCTCAACTGTGAAATGGAAGAAAGATCAATAAAACAATTACTCAATTTTCTAAAGTTTTTAATTGTTTAATGATCCATAATAAGTAGCTTACAATTTTAGCGGTAGATTTTATTTCGTCTGTTACTGCCCAATCACTATGGAAGTAGGCGGTGAGAGTGCAATCAATGTGTTTGATGAAGAAGATTCCCATCTCTAAGATGCGCTTAATGTACCGCAGTATTCGTTTGAGGCTGGCAAAATCAGAGACAGAAGGTATATGCACTATTGACATACATAGTTAAGTGCATATTGAGTTTCTGTTCGTGTTAAAGTAAGATACTGCAATTTACTTGCAGGCTCCGAAGTAGGTAGGATCAGCAAAAGCATGCTCTGGAGTAGCGAATGTATTCAGTTGGACCGTATGCAGTTGTATAGGTAATGGATTTTAAACTGGAGCACTTTCTTCCATTCCAACAGTGAGAAGTAGATAAGTTACATACTGAAAAGACCATTATCACTGTGGTGAACTTAAATACCAAGAAAGTAACGGAGAGGTTACCCAAATCCTTCATTCGGAACTGTCTATTGAGCTCAGCGAGTAGCTTTTCAAGGCCAGCAGCCTAGTTATTCAGTATGATTGACATGAGTATATCATTGTCTTTGCAGTAGAAGAACAATGAGGATCCTTGATGTTGCAGGAAAAGCAAAATTCAAGCAAGAAGCTGTTGAACTTATTATCAGCCGGTTTAGATTGGTTTGATTGTATATATATTTAGATGGTTTAGTTTGGTTTAGCCTATCTATATATACTTGTAAATCACACTTTGTACAGTTAACGAGTTTGGTATAACAACCATTTTATTTCATTTTTCCCATGAACTCGTCACTCTCATATGGTATCAGAGCCTTTCTTTTGCTCGTTTCTCTCTGATTCTCCTCTCCGATCTTCGATTTCACCACGGATCTAGCTATATCTGAGTTGAGTTTGACGTTTCGAATCAAGATTCATCGCTATCGGTGATTTCTCTTCTCGATTCGAGCTTCTCATCGCGTTCGGATTCGATCTTCGTCATGGTGAAACAAGGAAGGAAGATGAGGACACGCAAGACGGTATCAGACTCAGAGACACCAGCATTGAGGAATCGATCGCACAGCTCCATCAACGGCGACGACGATCTTGATGTTGATATTGATCCGCCTCCGACTGTTCCGGTTCATCGCGTTACTCAAGGATCAACACATTCTGGTATCACTTCGATCGACACTCATAGTCCTTACTTCTTGCATTCAGCAGATCATCCAGGACTAGTTATTGCGAATCAAAATCTTGATGGAACAAACTACAATAACTGGTACATTGCGATGCGGATGAGTTTAGATGCTAAGAACAAGATTGGCTTTGTGGATGGATCATTGGTTAGACCAGATGCGAATGATCCTCTTTCCAAGATTTGGAGTCGATGCAACAGCATGGTCAAATCTTGGTTACTCAATACTGTCAATAGGGAGATCTATGATAGTATTTTGTATTATGAGGATGTTGTTGAGATGTGGAATGACTTGTATTCAAGGTTCAGGGTAAGCAATCTTCCTCGAAAGTATCAGCTAGAGCAGTTCATTGCAACACTGAAGCAAGGGAACCTGGATCTTTCAGCGTATTATACGAAGAAGAAAACTCTTTGGGAGCAGCTATCCAACACGCGAATCACCACTGCTCGTAGATGCAACTGTGATCATGTTAAGGAACTTCTTGAAGAGGCAGAGACTAGCAGAATCATCTAGTTTCTCATGGGCTTAAATGAGAACTTTGCTAACATACGTGGTCAAATCCTCAACTTGAAGCCTCGTCCAAGCTTACCTGAGATATATAACATGCTGGATCAAGATGAAAGTCAAAGGATTGTTGGTTCCAATCAACGCCTGAATCCTCCTCCAGCAGCTTTCCAGGTTCAGGACTCGACGGTTTCTGATCCCAATCAAATCTTGCTAGCTCAAGGAGGTTACCACAAGGTCAAGTGTTCACACTGCTCTCGTCTTGGTCATACTGTCGACAAGTGTTACAAGAAACATAGTTATCCACCTGGTTTCAGAGGGAGGAAACTATCTCCAGTTGCTTCTGCTAACATGACTATGTCACAACCATCATTCACCACTGAGAAGGACAAGTTTGAAGAAGTTTCGGGGGATCAAATGTCGAAGGATCAGATCCAGTCAATGATCTCCTACTTGAGTTCCCAACATCAATCACATAGTGTAACTTCCGCAACTGAAACGGCAAATACCTCTACATCGACCAGTGCTCCTTTGATTTCTCAGATTACAGGTAGCCTTTCCGGTAACTTCATTTCTCTATACAATCATTCTTATCATGACATGCTTGTTTCTTCCACTGCTAAAGAAACAGATGTGTCTCTTAGAGCTTGGATTATAGACTCCGGAGCCACACACCACGTTAGTCATGATAGGAACCTTTTCACATATTGTAAACCTTTAGATAACACCTATGTGACCCTTCCCAATGGTTATACTGTTACTATAAAGGGTGTAGGATGCATTTGTTTGACTGATTCTGTAATCTTGTTTGATGTTCTGTACATTCCGGATTTCAATTTTTACCTCGTGAGTGTGAGTGTTTTAACAAAATCTTTGAATACTGAAGTTTCTTTTACTGCAACTGATTGTTTCATTCAGGAACTTACTCAGACATTGATGATTGGTCAAGGTAGTCAAGTGGGGAATTTATATCTGTTAGATGTTCATAATAAAACGCATAAGTCTTTGTCTTTCAAAGGTATGACGTCTGTTTCCATTGTTGTTGATTCTCTTACTTGGCACAAACGTCTAGGTCATCCTGCTCAGTCTAAAGTTGATCTATTATCTGATGTATTAGCCATTTCAAAAGCAAATAAAACTCATTCTGATCATTGTCATGTAAAGCATAAACCCTTTCCGGTTAGACAGAATATGTGTAAAAATGCTTTTGAATTGCTTCACATTGACACTTGGGGTCCCTTTGCTGAACCCACCGTAGATGATTCAAAATATTTCCTGACCATTGTTGATGATTTTAGTCGAGCAACATGGGTTTTCTTGATGCATGCTAAGTCTGATGTCATTAATATCTTTCCTGATTTCATTAAAATGGTTGAAAACCAGTATAACACAAAGGTGAAAGCGGTTAGATCAGACAATGCAAATGAACTTAAATTCACTGAATTTTATGCTGCTCGTGGAATCATATTATATCATTCATGTCCTGAAACTCCTGAACAAAATTCTGTGGTTGAAAGAAAGCATCAACACATTTTAAATGTTGCTCGTGCATTGCTATTTCAGTCTCATGTTCCTTTGAAATTTTGGGGTGATTGTGTGTTAACTGCAGTGTTCTTGATAAATAGATTACCTTCCCCTGTTATAGGTGATGTTACTCCTTTTGAAAGATTAACCCGTAAACAACCTGAGTATGAAGCTTTGAAAACCTTTGGATGTTTGTGTTATGCGAGCACTTCCACTAAGCATAGGACTAAGTTTGATCCTAGAGCTAGGGCGTGTGTCTTCCTAGGTTACCCTTCAGGTTATAAAGGTTACAAGCTATTAGATATAGAGACACATTCTGTTTCTATTTCAAGGCATGTCATGTTTCATGAGGATATTTTCCCATTTGCTTCATCAACCCTTCGTGATGATGTCAAAACATTTTTTCCTCATTTTCATTCTCCTGCTAAGCCTGATGATTTGTTCTCTGAACAAACATCTTCTGATACACATCATAATCCCGATGTGGCATCATCCTCGGGTTCCACTCCTTCTGGAACTCGACCTGTTCGAACCAAGAAACAACCCGCCAACTTGCAGGATTTTCATTGTTATAACCTCTCACCTGAACAATCTACACCTTACCCTATAGCCAACTTTGTTTCCTATTCTTCTTTATCTCCTCCTTTTCAAGCTTTTATCAACGCTATCACCAAAATAAAAGAACCTCAGAAGTATAAAGAGGCTTTGCTTGATCAGTTGTGGCGTGATGCTATGCGAGAGGAGATAGGATCACAAGAGAGAACAAAGACTTGGAGTATTTGTTCTTTACCTACCGGGAAGACAACTATTGGGTGCAAATGGATTAACAAGGTGAAATATAATCCTGATGGAACTGTGGAGAGATATAAAAGTCGCTGCGTTGGGCAGGGTTATACATAGGAAGAAAGAGTTGATTACCAGGAAACTTTCTCTCCTGTTGCGAAGCTATCCACTGTGCGCATTCTCATTGACTTTGCAACTAAGATGAAGTGGTCTCTTACGCAGTTGGATATATCAAATTATTTTTTGAATGGTGATCTTGATGAGGAGATTTACATGAAGCTTCCTCCTGGTTATGAAGAAATAACAGGTGTGTCTTGTCCGCCGAACTCTGTATGTCACCTTCACAAGTCTCTTTATGGACTCAAACAGGCGTCGCGGCAATGGTACTTGAAGCTAACGTGGGTTTCAAGAAGTCTCACCATGATCACACTCTGTTTGTGAAGAACAATGAAGGGAAGTATGTTGCAGTGTTAGTATATGTTGATGATATCCTCGTAGCGAGTAACAATGATGAAGCTGTGAAGATGTTTGTTGCTGAACTAGAGTCTCATTTCAAATTGAGGAATCTTGGGGATGCGAAGTATTTTCTGGGGTTGGAGATAGCTCTTTCTTCAAAAGGCATCTCTGTTTGTCAGAGGAAGTATACTCTCGAGTTGTTGGATGATGCAGGTTTCCTTGGTTGCAAGCTTTCTACCATTTTGTTAGATCCAACTGTGAAGCTCTCCAAGGAAACGATAATACTTAAAGATGGGTCGAAAGTGATTCATGAGATGGGAGACTTGATACCGGAGCCGAAGGTTTATAGAAAGTTGATGGCCAGACTCATGTATTTGGCTATTACGCGTCCTGACATCACTTACACTTTGACCAAGCTCTGTCAGTACTCTTCGTCTCCACGAGAAGCTCATTTACAGGCAGCTCATAAACTCTTGCGTTATCTTAAAGGCACGGTTGGTCAAGGGATTTTTTATGCAGCTGATGGTACTTTTGATCTCCGTGGGTTCGCTGATGCAGATTGGGGTGCGTGTCTTGATTCACGGAAGTCTATCACAGGTTACATGACGTTTTTGGGAGACTCTCTAGTCTCTTGGAGATCGAAGAAGCAGCGGACGGTGTCGCGAAGCACAGCAGAAGCAGAGTTTCGTGCATTGGCTGATGCATCTTGCGAGATTGAGTGGGTTATACGGATCATGGCTGATCTCTTACTACCTACATCCATGCATGTACATATCTATGGTGACAACACAGCATCTCTTTACATTGCCAATAACTCAGTCTATCATGAGTGTACCAAGCATGTCGAGCTTGATTGCTACACGATCAGGGAGCGTATTAATGTGGGAATGATCAAGACGATGCATGTCAGAACACATAACCAACTTGCTGATGTTTTGACAAAGGCATTATACCCTTCGCCTTTCAGAGATCTCATTTCCAAGATGGGAGTTTTGGATTTGTACACACCTCCATCTTGAGGGGGGTTATCAGCCGGTTTAGATTGGTTTGATTGTATATATATTTAGATGGTTTAGTTCGGTTTAGCCTATCTATATATACTTGTAAATCACACTTTGTACAGTTAACGAGTTTGGTATAACAACCATTTTATTTCATTTCTCTCATGAACTCGTTACTCTCATACTTATCAAGACATGCTTGCGGAGCTGCTTGAGACCATAGAGCGATTTGTGTAAGTTAGAGGCATGATTCGGCTTGGTCTTGTCCATGACACAATGCTGGCGTAGACTGTTTGAGTCCATAGAGTGTTTGATACTGTAGATGATTTATGTTTTGATAAGAATTTGTTGATAGGGAAGGCCTGGATCTTGTATCAGGCCAGGAGGAACCAAAGCTTGTCCTGAAAGATTGAGGAAGGAGAAGCTAAATGAGAGGTGCAATATGTTTATAGCTGAGTCACCAAAGACGGATAAACCGACTAGACTCGATGATGCAATATGTGTCTTGAATCAACTCATCATGAGATTGAAGAAACTAATTAGAATCTCTTAGACGACGAAATCAAGAGTCTCAAAGTTGGTTTTCACTTTCTCCTATAACAAAAATCTTGAGAGCGGATCTTTTTAAGTAAAGGTTTGGTTTTGGCTTTATAGCCAGAGAAAAATGAGCTGAGAGAGGAAAAGCTTCCGTTGAAGGCGGAGAAGGAGAGAACTGAAAGTCTGGTTCCATCTTCAGGGTTAATGGCTCAGATTCCAGCTCCATTTGGTGAAGACAAGACGGCTGTTAATTTATCCGAGTAGTTACGGTTACATGCCAGTGTGGCATTACTTGCCTCGGTCTGTTCGTGATATCTCTTGTGATCAAGATAACTCATGCCTCCTGCTTAATCTCTCAGCTGCTTCTATTTTGTTTGGCAACCAAAGGGTATTTAGAGATGAAATATCTGATGATCAACTTGGGTATAGGATTCTTGTTGTTCCTTATCGGGCTTTATGCAAATATTTTAACAGACTCTGTTCTGACATAGTGGACAAAAGACAAAATGTTCTCGCTGAGAATCGAACTCAAGATAACTCATGCCTCCTGCTTAAACTCTCAACTGTTTCTATTTTGTTTGGCAACCAAAGGGTATTTAGAGATGAAATATCTGATGATCAACTTGGTTATAGGATTCTTGTTGTTCCTTATTGGGCTTTATACAAATATTTTAACAGACTCTGTTCCGACATAGTGGACAAAAAGACAAAATGTTCTCGTTGAGAATCGAACTCAAGATAACTCATGCCTCCTGCTTAAGCTCTCAGCTGCTTCTATTTTGTTTGGCAACCAAAAAGTATTTAGAGATGAAATATCTGATGATTAACTTGGTTATAGGATTTTTGTTGTTTGTTATTGGGCTTTATGCAAATATTTTAACAAACTCTGTTCCGACATAGCGGACAAAAAGACAAAATGTTCTCGTTGAGAATTGAACTCAAGAGCTCTCACTTACTCTTACTAAACGGGCGCTCTAACCAACTGAGCTACGAGAGCTTCTTTCAGTTAACTCTTCATTTTGCAAAATATTTTATTTACTAACTTTGACAGAGTTTGTAGCCTATCACAAAATAACGGGTTCTGTGAAAAAAAGTTATGCATGTTCACCATCGCTACTTGCCAGTTAGCGTCCAATTAAAGCAAGTGAAAACGGATTATATATGGATGAGCAAAGAACTCTTGGCACGACTAAACTAAGTGCACCAGTGACATGAGGAAACAGCAAAAATAAAATCCGAAATTGAAATGGTATTTTCTCTAGAGAACCAAAAAGTCTCTACAAAAAGTGTCTCAATAAGCTCAAGGAAATAAGCAAAGATTTTGCCTCTCCTCATGGTTTCCAAAATAAAAGTAAAAATAAAAATACAGACGAAAGCTTGACCAAACCGACGAAAAACATCCTTTTTATCAGTTTGCTTTAGCTTTCGGAGCCTTCTTCCGGAGTTGCCTACCATGTCTCCTCGAATTCTTCATTCCAATGAAGAAGAGTAGTGCCCCAAGGAGTGCCAAGCTCTGAAGGAATAGTCAAAACACACAGAATAGAGGATCTTAGCTTTGGATCAATTCAAGACTAAAAATGGAAATCAAATTTCAACCAGTAAAGTTCTAACCTGAGTAAACTTGGAAAACAGTTGGCTGAATTCCTTTTTGTCAACATCGTAGTTGTAGAAATCATACAGAATCGGGGTGGCAACGGCTTGATGCAGAAGCTGAAACCACAGAGCTTTTTCATTCGTAAATCAGATAAAAAAAGACTAATAATCTTTGAAAAAAGAAGAGTTGTTACATACCAAGAGATAAGCACCCAAAGAGCTGCCAAAGACGAACAAAAGTCCACCAATACCCTTCAAGGCTATAGCAGCAGCAACAAGAATTTTCATCTGAACAAACAATAACACAACTCAGTTAGAAGCTATTTGGTTTATTATTGCTCTTGAACTAGAGACTATAAATATGAATACGAAGCACTTACATCAACTGGTGGCAATTGCTGGCCAGTATGAGTTGCCACGTGGCTAACAAAAGCATTGAACTTTGGTCTTAAAGATTTAGCTGCTCGACCTCCATCATCGCCAAAACCATTGAACCTGCTCGATCCATGAAGCAAAGAGAAATATGAACTTAAACAATCTCTGTCTATGTTCATTGGTTGAGTCACAATCATAAGAGACTAGCATTACTTGTCTCTTATATGATATCACTTAAGACAAGACCAACTCAACTAGCAACTTCAGCTTATCAAAATCAAGAAAGTAAAGAACTTTCGGTTACCCAAGTGCCAAGATTAGAGAAACAGATGATTAAAAGATCAAATCAGAGCTATAATTGAGAGAAGAAACCTAATACCCATGTTTAATTACGCGCTAGATAAGACATAATCTACTTATTATTCTCCAAGAAAGGAACAGATCCTACTAAACTTAAGATTATAACATTAGTCAAAGGAAGAGCAGATCTAGAACGAGTAGAAGAAAGTTGCTTACTCTTGCCACGCGGAGAGAAGGAATACTGAAACGAACAGAGCTCTACCGACGAATGAAGCTAACTCCATTGAAGCTCTCTCACGAATCCAAGGCAGAGAGAGAGAGAGAGAGTTAGATGTGGTTTGGTTCCGTAAATCAAGAGACATAAAAAGAAGGAGAAAACAAAGAGGCGAACTTTGTAATATTTGGGTATTTGAGGGTCAAAAAAATGAGAGGACTATTCTTCATAGACTTGTTTTTAAATTTTCAATTCGCTGCTTCCTTCTGAAGAATACGCCACGTGGATGAGTTTACACGTCGATTGGCCAATCAGAAGCGTCCTTGTCATTTAAGTTTATACGTCGGCCACCAATAAAACGCGGCTCCCTACTTACATGCACGCACCTCTCCTCATTTAATTAAAGAGTTGATTTATTTTGCAACGAAATAACTATATATATAATACAAATCACAACTAGTTAATATTTTAAATGAACAAAGTAATTATTTTCAAGTTTTTTTAAAAACTAATTATTTTCAAGTTGGGAAGAAAATATTATTGTACTATGCATCTAGAATTTATGCTTTATACTTATATCCATGTGAACGGAAATCTTATTTTATAGATATAACTAGATTCTGGTATATATTTTGTTTTAATTTTTTAGATTTGATAGAAATTATAATCCAAAAAGCAAATAATGTTGAGGTTTTTTATTTGCAGTTGCATAAACCGTGTAATAAAATACGACGACATCTAACAATAGTAAAAACATGATATCAAGCCCTCTAAACGCGTCCACGTCGGATTGGAAATTCAGACCAATCAGAGAGCTTACAATCGCCATGTCACACTGCTGTTTAGTTAGACTGGGCTTCTTTGTGGGTTTTCTTAAATTTTCGATCTGGTTCATCTCGTCCCATACCGACAAACCTGTTTTGTCTTCTCTCTTCCCCGAATCTTCCACTTCATCTTCTCCCATGTCTGATTTTTCTTTTCTCCGTTACCTTCTCAATTAATAATGATTTAAAGTTATTCTTGAATGTTTCGCTATTCCTCCCCCTTGATCTTTCTCCTATATAAAGCTCTATATCTAAACCTAAATCCACCCTAAATCCAAACCTACTCTAAAGAAGCACCAGTAAGTAAATCTCCAGTCGCCGTTTATTTCAGCGATGTCTCACCAAGACCAGCTGAGTCAGAGCTTCCATTTCTGGGAGGCAAGAAACATTGCTAATGGTGGGACCTTTATTGGATTAGAGCTACTCCTCATTGATCAACAGGTATGAGTTCTTATTAGCAACTTTCCTTCCATCGTAGTCTAAATCAGTTTCCCTAACGCTGATTGATTTCTACTCCGACAGGAGAGATGAAATTTTTTATCACCTCTACTGTTGCTCCCACATACTTGCCTCATCTCAAAGGTATTTCTATGAATTTGATGTGTCCTTTGTTAACGATTTAACTTTTGGACTTTCTTTTTGCTTCTATTTAGTTAAAGATATTACAAGACGTGTTTTAGAGAGGTAGACTCCATTTTACTTTGTCTGAATACATCAAACTCATAATGACGTATTACTCAACAGGAACACTGAAAACGGTCTGAAATTCCAGTGGGAGAAAGTCTGCAGTAGCCGTGTTATAACGGTGTTAGATTGGCTGAAAATCAGCGGATCTGCTGTTGATAGGGTTTTTGAGCTTGTCTCCTCTGAGATTGTAGGATTTACTGTTGTGGTTGCTTTGGTATGTTCATCGCATATAGTAGTTTCTAACTGCGGTGATTCAAGGGTGGTTTTATATATAATGTAATAGCTGATCTGAGGGTTGCTTGATTGTTTATCCTGGCGATATTGTATTTATTTATTCTAATCAGATCCAAAATAACCTATGGGAAAAGATATTTGTTCATTGACACTGACGTTTTTGCTACTGCACAAGAGTTTGCTTACACATATATTTGTAACTTTGAGAGGATACCACGTCTTTGGTATTTAGATTAGATTTTGAGACAACATAGAGCTTTGCATCAGCAATTTGGATTTGATTACACCAGCTTGGAGTCCACAAAGAGGCTTCCCCGAAAATATGTCTCAATACTCTCTGTAAGTGTTTGATTAAGAGACATCCTTCTTGCTTCTCTTTGCTCAATAAATAACCATCTCAGGTTTTTTTTGCATGTATCCAAAGGAATCAGAAAGTATATGCTTGCAAAGCATAAAAAGGCTATGGCAAAAGAAGGTAACAAGGCTAGATGACACTTTTATTATTGGCTCAGTCTTTTTGGAGTTGCTTTGATTTAAGTGGTTTCCTGGTTCTTGACAGACTTTAGGTTGTGAATTTATTTATTAATTCGAAAGTTCGTGATCGAACACGCGTATAAAGAAGAGATTGTTGATGCATCAGAGCTTACACCAATTCCATGATATCTTCAACACATGAGATCCACTCATCTCATTCGATGAAGGATTGATGGCCCAAGCAATCCAGCCGTCGATCAAGATGGAGTGACAACTAAAGCATCAGAGAGAGATCAGTTGGTGGCACTGTAAGTGTGATGGAGGTAGGAATCAAGTTTTGGAAGGTCCAAGAAAGTCTGGAGCGCAGGGTCTATATAGAGCAAGCTTGTGAAATAAGAGAGGCGAAGCAAGCAACTGCCAAGATGTGACGAAGAGAAGAATGACAAGCCATAGCTGATGAATTCTGTGGTTTGCGACCAAAAACATTAATGAGCTGTCTATGAGTTCAAAGATAAATTAAACTTGCAGTTATCTTGTAACTATCTATAATGAACTGAATCAAAATCTAACCAATATGATATAGATTGTAAAAGGAGTAAAGTGGTGGTGAACGGAAAAATTGTGAAGGTGAATTCCAGAGGACCAAACCATTCACATTTTTTTCTTATTTATTGTCGACTTAATTAAACTCGGTTTCTTTGTGAAAATATAAATATTATCAGAGACTTATTATCGGTAGGATTAATTTAATAGCTTAATCCTATGATTCAAACTAGATTACACTATCTCATATTTTAAAAATTAACAATAGTAAGAAATATTCTAATTTATAAAACAATAATATAAGTAATAAATACTCCGCGATAGAATAGAAAGCACACAAAATGAGAACACTATTATATAATCCGCGAAAGGAAGTTATTCATATATTCAAATTTAGAAAAAAATAATACATGAAGAAATTAAACTGTCTATAATCTATGAACAATCTTATGCTATTTACACATATTTTTCAGAAGATTGGTTGAATTGTTTACAATATGAAGATAAAAAGTTAGTTATTAGTTGTACGGTTAAAAAAATAAAAAAAGACAATATAAATTAGAAAAATAGGAAATTAAACCGTAAAAATAAATTTCTTTAAAAAAAAAAAATTACCATCAAGTTTATCTTTTTCTTTTGTTTATAGTATTGCGTGAATATTAAAGAAAAATATCAACGACATTATACGTAACCTTTGTGATTTTATACGAAAGATAAAAGATTAAAAGTAGTGTGCTATATAAAATATATAAGAACATAAATACTGAAATCCAAATGTTAAATTTACTATAAGTTTAGTTGAATGATCATTTGAATCTATGCATTAAACAGTGTACTTACAATAATCATATATGTATGAATATAATTTGTTTTATAAGACATTGCAAATAGGGGTGTTCAATCCGGATATCGGTTCGGTTTCGGTTCGGTTTTTTCGGTTTTTCGGTATTTCGGTTAGTAAAATATAACTACCTTTCTAAATCCATATTTACTTCGGTTCGGTTCGGTTTATATACCGTCGGTTTTCGGTTTATTCGGTTTTATCGGTTATATACCGAACCATATCCAAATCCTACGATTTTTTAAAAATCAAATCCATTCGGTTTGTATGGTATATACCAAATCCAAACCATATTATCTATTTCGGTTCGGTTCGGTTTATATACCGTCGGTTTTCGGTTTATTCGGTTTTATCGGTTATATACCGAACCATATCCAAATCCTACGATTTTTTAAAAATCAAATCCATTCGGTTTGTATGGTATATACCAAATCCAAACCATATTATCTATTTCGGTTCGGTTCGGTTTATATACCGTCGGTTTTCGGTTTATTCGGTTTTATCGGTTATATACCGAACCATATCCAAATCCTACGATTTTTTTAAAAATCATATCCATTCGGTTTGTATGGTATATACCAAATCCAAACCATATTATCTATTTCGGTTCGGTTCGGTTTATATACCGTCGGTTTTCGGTTTATTCGGTTTTATCGGTTATATACCGAACCATATCCAAATCCTACGATTTTTTTAAAAATCATATCCATTCGGTTTGTTTGGTATATACCAAATCCAAACCATATTATCTATTTCGGTTCGGTTCGTTTCGGTACGGTTCGGTTTTGCCATATTGAACAGCCCTAATTGCAAATATTATTATGCTACCATATTTCTCAAACTAAAATAGTAAATAATTTATACATAATAAACCTAAGCAATTTAACAAAAAACGACATGTGAACGCATTCATACCGTAGCAGCTACATTTGTCCAACGTCAATATACCTAAAAAATAATTTTGTATTTGGTGAAATAAGAGTAAAGGAATGTATTATGGCCGCATTGTTTCATGTACTATCACAACGGATATTTTAACACACCATTTGGTATATCATTTTTTCAGTAAGACGTTGGGTTTATTAGACGTTGGTCAGAAGATCAGAACTATCAAAACATGGGCTACATTTCAATCACACATCCTACCATCCTCCTTCTCTTTCAACTGTTTAAGAATATAGAAGTTATTTAGTCAGAATTAATAAAACAATACCATAAATTCTTACATATTTAGAAAAAGTTGTAAAACGATAATCCGCGCGTAGCGCGGACACGGACCTAGTTTTCTTAAAACACGCATAAAACAAATTATGTGGGTCGC
The DNA here is from genome assembly GCF_000695525.1 of Brassica oleracea var. oleracea. NCBI lineage: Eukaryota > Viridiplantae > Streptophyta > Magnoliopsida > Brassicales > Brassicaceae > Brassica > Brassica oleracea. The sequence continues at coordinate 13,182,480 of NC_027755.1, forward strand.
CCATGTTATTTTATATTAATATATATTAATATAAGTGGTTTACTAATCTCATAAAATAAAATAACTGATATTTATAAGCGATGTAGTTGATAAATGGGTCCCACATATTCTTTTATATATCAAGCGGGTTACTAATTGGATAAAGTAAAATAACTGATATGAGTGTACCAAAATAAGTTACCATTTTAGCCTTAATGAAGGGTAATAAAATCATTTGCAAACCAGTGGCATTAAAAGTAATATTCCAGGGTAGTTTAAGGGAAAAAGGTAGGAGTGATCATGTTTTAATAATATTGATTTGATAGAAATTATAACCCAAAAAATCAAATAATCTTGAGGTTTTTGATTTTCAGTTGCATAAACCATGTAATAAAATACGACGGCATTTTCTTAAAACACGTGTAAAACAAATTATGTGGGTCGCCCATGTTATTTTATATTAATATATATTAATATAAGTGGTTTACTAATCTCATAAAGTAAAATAACTTATATTTATAAACGATGTAGTTGATAAATGGGTTCCACATGTTCTTTTATATATTAAGTGGGTTACTAATCGGATAAAATAAAATAATTTATGAGTGTACCAAAATAAGTTACAATTTTAGCTTTAATGAAGGGTAAACAATTCTTTTGCAAACCAGTGGCATTAAAAGATAGGAGTGGTCCTGTTTTAATAATATTGATTCTATATTGAAAGGTTGGATCATATAAGTATACATAGATGTCTTATGTATAATTGAATTTTTAAATTGTATTTAAGTTTATATAGTAATACTAGGTCTGTAAAATGCACTTGTATTATATAACAAAACATTATCTAGAATGTTAATTTTTTATACGATCTGTTATTTTGTGTTGAACAATAGTATTAGCAGTAATTATATTGTTGCATTCTGTATAATATTACTATTAAATAAAATCGTATTAATTTATAAATAGTAAGCAATATACGTGATTCTTTTATATTATATTATTCTATTTGGTTAGCAGTGTACTTACTGTAAGCAATATTGAATAAATCATCAATATATTGATTGAGAAACATTATAACTTCTTTTGTATCCACATGTTATCAGTAAAATGATTCTACGAATTCTTAGAGAAATTGGTTGGTCCATCTAATTATATAATAAGCATTTTATTAAACTAACTAAAAAATCATTATTAATGTTCTTTATTATTTCCTTAAATAAAAGTTACGGAATTGCCTAATGTGGTTAAAATATATATGACAATTAATGATTTTGAATAATAAAGATTTGATAAAAATTAATATATCTTTTATCATATTTTTTTTAATTTTAAACTATTAAAATAAATTAAATAATCATATTAATCATATAATAAAATTTAGATTTTTCTGTATATGTTATATTTTGAATTTAAAAAAATGACTATAAATTACTAAAACTGTTAAAATTCTCACATTCAAATTTTGTGATCCATGGTTTAAAATTTTTGTTATGAAAATTTACAAATGATTACAAAATCATATAAGTAAAAAGTATAATTAATTAATTATTAAAATTAAGATATATATATATATAATAAATAAATATTTTAATTTCAAAATTTACTTTGAACAATTTCCTTTGATAAAAGTTTTTAAAAAATACTGACAATTTTTTTTTTTAAATTATAAATTACTAAAACTATTAATCACACGATGAAAATTTTGTTATCAGTAATTTAAAGTTTTTGTTATAAGAGATACAAATGATCAAAAAAACAATATAAGTAGAAAACATCATTTAATAGACATTAATATTAAAAATATATTATATATGTTAATATCATTTAAAATTTAATTATATATTTTATCAAATAGAAAAATATTGTTTGGATTAATAAAATTTATTTATATGTTTGTACCAATTTAATTATATATGTAATAGTTACTGAATTCTTAGTTATTCAATATACATTTATTATTTCATAATATGTAAAAAACATATAATACCTAAAATAATTTATATATACAATATTCATCCCGCGCAAGAGCGCGAGTATTTAACCTAGTAGTATGTATATAGGCGATACTTTTATTTGATACAAAATTCTGAATAAAAATCAACTGACTATTCAGTCTTTAAATATATTATAAATGAAAAGTTTAAAATCATTGTGACGAAACAAATGAAAAGTTTAAAATCATTGTGACAAAACAAATTATGTGGGTTCTTTGATGATTATTATCAGCAATGGGGGCGAATTGATTTTACTTTGAAATCTCAACTGAATCTCAAAATATTAAGTGAGAAGAGATTTGATATCCAAATTCGAATATATACCCAAAAATAACTAAACATCTATATACTTAATTTATATTTCTAATTTACTTTTTTATTTTATTCAAAATATTTATATTGATGATATATACGATTCAAAATCAGATGATATACATATAACTGCAGACAAAGTGATTTGTTAACGAATTAAAATGCATTTCTTTTTTGTCAGCAAATTAAAATTTGTCAAACTTCTTGTTTTATGCATTAACAAAAATCGCACCCAAAATCTCAAAACAACAACCAAATTAGTGTTTTTCTAATTTAAAATTTTATTTTCAAACCTAAATCGTTCAACCTATTAAAAGTTAGAAAACCACTTAAGTTAATGATAAAATTTTGAATATAAAAAACTTGAGTAATGAAGATTTTTTTTCCTTTTTCAAAATTTTAATATCCGAATCCGATTTGAAATAACCGACCCAACTAAAAAGATCTGAACCCGATCTGATATGTAAAAGTATCCGATGAGTTCTAATCTCCAAAATAAAAATATCCAAAAATTCAAAATATCCAATTCGAATCCAAACAGTATCTGAATACTCAAGCCTACTAAAATCGGTATTTCTTTCCGCAATGATTATTAACAGAATACTAATATTGTTTTATTGTCCAATAAATATTCCAGATTTCAAAAAATTAGGTAGTAAAATCAAATATTTTGATACTTCATGTATTTTATGGCATTAGTCTTTAAACCATGCTAAACCGATGTTTCACTTGTCAATCACCATCACGTCAGCAATAAGGCCCAAGGATTAATCACCAAGAGGCCTATAGAAATCCAGGTTTTTTGCCACTCAAAGCGTCTATGGGTGGTCAAGGGGAATCGAACCCATGGCGGAAGCTCCATCTAGAACCCTTTTACCACTAGGCCAAAACCACTTGGTTAAGAATCTAAACTATTATTTACAGTCAAAGAAAAATCTTGTGTTTCAAAAAAAAAGTCTAAGAAAAATCTAAAACATTGTTTATAGTCCAAGAAGTTGCAATGTTTTCCAACTATTGGAGAACAGAAACATTATTATTTGTTACTTTCAGCAAGCCAGTGACCGAAACTATGGTATACAAGCAACAATTGAGTGTTTAATAAACGAATATATTGACTTTGATAAGCAACGAAAAATATGTGCAACTGTGCCTACAATAAACTCTGAGGAATCTTGGACGTTATATCAGCAATTATATACTTCTTTTGTCTATGGCTTCTACTTTGGGGAAGTTCACCTTCACGATGTGGATGATAATAATTGTCAACTGACATTTGACTAGGATCAAATTGTTCCTCATGGCATCCCACTAAAAAAGCTGTAAAGTCACAACAGATCTGATAAACTTGCTGGGAAGGGGCATATATCCTTCACTCCTTTCGATTATCGTGGTGATTTTTGAATTTTGTTGTTGCTTTTTTTAGTTTTTTCAAGGATACGGGACTAGTATTTTTTTTGAGCAAAGATAAGGGACTAGTTCTTTTATGATAACTCAGGGGTATCCGGCGGGCCAAAGACCAACCGGCTAATGGAACTAATTCTTAATATGTATTGTCTGGTAATGTTGGGTTATTCACATGTCGATTATGGAACACTTTATGAGATATTTACAGTAAAACGTATAAGTTTTCAAATCTATAATAAATATATTTGTCAACGCAAATTATACAAAGTTTTAGGGAAATTGCAATTTTATGTCACATTCAATCTCAAGCTCACTCTCTATTCGTCTGTTGGGCATGACTATTTTTTCTTGAAAACATACTTGATCTAAGTGAAAACTTCTCGAAAGAAAAATTTCTAAAAATACCTAACATAATTTTTATTTACTATAAAAGCACCAAAATTATTCTTGTTTTCCGTTAAAAATCCAATATTATTTTTATACCAAATCTAATCTATTAATTTAGGATCATATTTTTATCTACAATTAACAAATCATAGTAGAATCACTTACAGAATTAGTTAATATGACATATTTGATTATTTACATTAATAATAAACCAACTATAAATTTGAATTTTATTTTTTAATTATAAAAAATTCTGTTGAGAAAGAATCTAACAAAATCTTACATAAAAATTTAAATATTTTTATTTAATAACATATTAAATAATTTCGTAATTAGTAATATAATATTGTTATAAATCAATGTTAACTAAAATTTTATTATAAAACAAGCAAATAAAAATTATACACTATTTTTTATAAAATCTATAATTATATTCTTTATTATATAAAAATATAAGTGCTATATGAAATAAATATGACAAAATTATATTAAATAGGTAAATTAATAAATTTTATTTCTTAAATTGTTTCATTTAAATAAATTATCACTCATCATTAAAATGGATTAAAATTTGGACACTATATAATATTTTTATACAAACATAAATTTATTAACATAGGTTAAACTTCTATATCCATAACTATATATTATCTTTTAATTTATTTTGAAACTCTCACAATATATTGTTTAAAATGTTTATATACAAAATTATTATATTATATAATGACCTTTAGTTTATATACTATTGAAAATATGATATTAGAAAACTATGAAATTTTAGTAATTCAGTTAAAATATTAATAAATTAAATTTTAATTATAGCAAAATCTGTTGAGAAACATTATAGTAGTGTAATTTTTCAAAATTTTCTTGACAAAATATAAAATTTTGAAAATAACTTTATATGTTGAAATGCACCGAAAAAAAAAACAAAATATATATGTTGTAAAAATTAAAGAAATCTAATATTTTGGAATACTAACTAAAACTAAAAAGAAAAAATAATATCATAACATCCAAAAGTATCCTATATCAATAAAATTTACTAATATACTATGATAGATGTTATTATGTATAAAATTTACTAAAATAATAAGGCTATATTATTTAAACAAAACAGTGTTTTATTATTAAATCCCGTAAATACAAAAATAATATATGTCAAAGTATATTTTTCTAAGAACAACATGTAAATATAAATTATCTTAAACATATTTATTTTCTATAATATAAATAAATAAATTTTAAAAAGGTATTATAGCAAAATGTATAAATTAAAGAAAAAACATATTTTGAAGGAGATTATCTATTTGATTATTTCATATTGTTATTTTACTTTACCTAACTCGAAAATATATTAGTAAATAATAAAATTAATAACAAAATAAAATGTATTAAACAAATCAATATATATTAATAGTTCCGAATAAGAAAGATAAACAAGAATATTATAGATTTACACAATATGTAATGCTAAAATGGAAACTATACATTTAAAACATTTGTAATAATATCAAATACATTTTTAAAATGAAAAAAATATCTGCACGGACGTGCCGGTTAAAATCTAGTTAGTACTTAAAATTACAGATGAAAGTTTGAAATTGCAAACTCACAACTTCAACTTGTTATACTGAATCATGTAAACTCTGTTTGTTTTAATCAGAGAATTTTTTTCAAAAATACATGACATTATTTCTATTTGCAATAAAAATATCTACTCTAATTTGGTTCCCATTTAATATCCCAATCTATTTTTGATATCCAATTAAAGCCGATACTTAAAAATCAAAGTTTTATACCATAAAACAAACTAAAACCAAATAGAAGGACAAAAAATGAAAGTGAACATTACATTATTGCATACATTAGTATATACTGAAAACAAAGAGAAGAAGTTGAAAATGAAGGTGAACATTGTTATACTCTGTTACCTCCGGTTGACGCCTCCGTGGTCCCCCAGTGATTGTTGAGTGACTGGCTTTGCGTCAAACCCTTTATCTAATTTTATGCTTTTTGATGTCTCTCTCACTGCTATCTCACCAATGTCATACAGTTCTGCCCAATCTCTCACCGACGTTCAAAGCTTCCTCTCTATCTTTAAATGTTACCTTTCTCTCCCTCACCGCTGCTCATCATATCCCGCCTTATCGCCTTATCATACGTTTGCAGTATGGGGTTTTGGATTTCAGAAAGCTCACCTCTTCTCCACCTATGCCAAAAGCCGGCCTGTGGGCCAAGCCAATAAAGCAGTGGCTTCCGGCCATTTTATTTTAACAAAAATTTCGGCCACAATTTTCATAAAATTTTCTTTAGCCTAGTGGTAAAATGTGAAGTCTGTAGGCGTTGTTACCTCCAACCAGGGTTCGAATCTCCTTACCAGCGGCCTCTTTTTTTTAATTTGCTTCTGGTCCTGGATTTCTTAGGACCGGCTCTCGCCAAAACCATTACAGCTGCTAGCCTCCCGTGCCAAAGACTCCAGTCTGGCCTTTTCATTCCTCTCACGGTACATTTCTCCCAACTATTTTCCCTTTATGATTGTCCCTCACATCATATGCATCACGAGTTACAAACCAATTTCTCCTTGGTGGAGTTCTTGTTACCAAATTCCTCCTTATGGAGTGTTCAATACATATCGATTCCTATGTTATGGAGTTCTTACTGCTTGGATGCAGGTTTCCCAAACAATTTTTTTTTTTTCAAAAAAAAAAATTGCAAAAAAAAAAATTGGATGTGGTTCAGATATTGTTTATCGCTTCTTCTTTAGAAACAATTTCAAGCTCTTTATATTCATGGCTTTTGTATCGCTGCTCGTGTTGCGCGATCAATATATGGATTGGAAGGTTGGTCTACATATAATCGACTCTTTATACTCTCCAAAGGCTCATTATTTTTGTACCAGATTACCTCTTCTATTGTAGCCAATTTTAATATATACTAGACCTTGATCCACACGTTCATGCGGGTGTTTGTTTTACGATATATATATATATAAACATTTTAACATAATAATTTAAGGGAGAATTGCCAAGTGTGACTCAAAACTTGGAGTCAAACCAAAACAATACCCCAACTTGGGTCAAAGGCAAAAGTAACCTAAAAGGCTATTGAAATTACAACTATCCCCTTGTGACCAAACAAAAAAACGGAATTTTTTTTACGTTTCTACCCCTCGCAAGTCGTCTGTTTAGACGACTTGAAAATAAGTCGTCCAGACGACTTAACTGAAAGTCGTCTGGACAGTTAGTCTTAAACATAATTTAAAAATTTTGTAAAAAATATTTTGATAAGTGAAAAATGGGAATTATGTAATTAACATATGTCTTAGGAGGTATAAATTAAGATATAACAAATTTCAATTGTTTTCAGCATAGATGAGTGAAAGTAGTGAGTCATGATATTCTTTAGTTTATGTTTCATCAACATATGTTGTAGTATTGTATGTGTTCTTAGGGTTAGATTTTGGAAAGCATTAAAACCGTTTTTGAAAATTTTTAAAATTACTTATGCGTGTTCATTTCTGTGTATAGTAAACACTATTTAAGTATAATTTGATTTTATAACGTGGTTAGTTAGTTAATCTAGTCATTTTAGTTTAGGGGTTCATTTTAGGGTCTAGGACGACTTAATATTTTGTCGTCTGAAAACAGACGACTAAATATTAAGTCGTCTGTTGTACATTATCAGCCAGAATAAGTCGTCTAAACCGGACCAAACCTTAAAGTTTACCAATGTAATTTTAAAGCTAACCGGATTATTTACCCAATATATAAGGTGATTTTTATTTTTTTGTTTCATTTTTCGCGAAATTCAGAAACCCTAACAGTTCTCCCTCTCAAAGGCGATTTCGAATTCCCACGATTTCCGAACAAACCATCGTTCTCAACATCGGCTATCTATCTCACTTCATTCTCACCGTTGTCGCCGCAGCTTCTTCTAACCCTAGCCGCGCCGATTCCTCTAAACCCTAGCGCCGCCGATTCCTCTAAACCCTAGCGCCGCCGATTCCTCTAAACCCTAGCGCCGCCGATTCCTCTAAACCCTAGCGCCGCCGATTCCTCTAAACCCTAGCGCCGCCGATTCCTCTAAACCCTAGCGCCGCCGATTCCTCTAAACCCTAGCGCCGCCGATTCCTCTAAACCCTAGCGCCGCCGATTCCTCTAAACCCTAGCGCCGCCGATTCCTCTAAACCCTAGCGCCGCCGATTCCTCTAAACCCTAGCGCCGCCGCTTCCACTATATCCGAACAAACCGTCGCCCTCGCCACCGTGGTCACCAACGTTCTAAACACTAGCGCCGCCGCTTCTTCTAAACCCTAGCGCCGCCGCTTCTTCTCTGTAAACCTTAGCGCCGTTTCTCTGTAAACCCTAACGCCGCTAAGTCATCAATCTCGAGGAAAAGATGAACATAAAACGTTGTCTCTATCAATTTACTCATTCTCACCGTTTCACGTTTATTTTTTCAGATCTATAACCGCAATGACGAGTACTCCAACTCCTTCTGCGACTGGAAGACTTGTAAGTAATTTAAGTCGTCTACTAAGTCGTCTGGACTTATATTGTTGTCTTTGATTATTTTGCAGACAAAAAGGATGGATATTCCAGAACTCCCCCGTAGGTTATACACATCAGGGGAAGAACCAGAAGCCCACAATAGCATTTCGTATCATACGGATAACAGCAAGTTGCATACTGCTCTTAGGAAAGCTCTTACTGATGACGAATTTGAAGAGCTCAAGGAGTCGAGTTTGGGAGTTTTCATCAAGTTCAAGGAGCAGGGATTTGGTTGGGCTTCAAGGCTGGTTCACTACATGCTCAGTTTCAAGCTGGACATTAAGAAGAAGTATGAGATGTGGTCTCTCGTTGGTCCAGAACCTTTGAGGTTTTCACTGTTAGAGTTTGAAAACCTCACTGGTCTAAACTGCGAGTACATCGAGGACCTTGAGACACCAAAATGTGACGTTACCCCAGAGATGGTTTCTTTCTGGGGGATGCTGGGAGTTCATCTGGAAGCTGGGCCAACTACTGATCAGATAATAGCAGCACTGAAGAGATGCGGGGATTGGTCCAGGGAAGATCGCAAGCGGCTCGCGTACCTCTCCATCTTCACTGGATTCATTGAAGGGAGAAAGTTTTCAACCGCTACACGATCTACTCTGGCAAGGCTAGTGATGGATTTAGAACGGTTTGAGAATTATCCATGGGGGAGAGTCGCGTTTAAGGTGCTGATGGACTCTTTGTGGAACAAAGAAATTGCTGGCTGTTACACCGTGGATGGGTTTATACAAGTTCTTCAGGTCTAGACGTACACAGCTATGCCGGAATTGGGTGCTAGTATTGGTGGTCCCAGAGCAGACAGTCCGTCTCCACCGATACTGGCTTACGAGGGCAGCAGAGGCCGCAGATCAATGAAAGCTGCTATCTTGAGTCAGGTATTTACTTCAATCCAAAAGACTGCGCAGACGACTTATTATAAGTCGTCTGGAAAGTCTTCCATCTGGACGACTTATTAGACGACTTATAATAAGGCGTCTGGAAAGTCTTCCCAGCTGGACGACTTATCGGACGACTTAATTAAGTCGTCTGGAAAGTCTTCCATCTGGACGACTTATTAGACGACTTATAATAAGGCGTCTGGAAAGTCTTCCCAGCTGGACGACTTATCGGACGACTTAATTAAGTCGTCTGGAAAGTCTTCCATCTGGACGACTTATTAGACGACTTATAATAAGGCGTCTGGAAAGTCTTCCCAGCTGGACGACTTATCGGACGACTTAATTAAGTCGTCTGGAAAGTCTTCCATCTGGACGACTTATTAGACGACTTATAATAAGGCGTCTGGAAAGTCTTCCCAGCTGGACGACTTATCGGACGACTTAATTAAGTCGTCTGGAAAGTCTTCCATCTGGACGACTTATTAGACGACTTATAATAAGGCGTCTGGAAAGTCTTCCCAGCTGGACGACTTATCGGACGACTTAATTAAGTCGTCTGGAAAGTCTTCCATCTGGACGACTTATTAGACGACTTATAATAAGGCGTCTGGAAAGTCTTCCCAGCTGGACGACTTATCGGACGACTTAATTAAGTCGTCTGGAAAGTCTTCCATCTGGACGACTTATTAGACGACTTATAATAAGGCGTCTGGAAAGTCTTCCCAGCTGGACGACTTATCGGACGACTTAATTAAGTCGTCTGGAAAGTCTTCCATCTGGACGACTTATTAGACGACTTATAATAAGGCGTCTGGAAAGTCTTCCCAGCTGGACGACTTATCGGACGACTTAATTAAGTCGTCTGGAAAGTCTTCCATCTGGACGACTTATTAGACGACTTATAATAAGGCGTCTGGAAAGTCTTCCCAGCTGGACGACTTATCGGACGACTTAATTAAGTCGTCTGGAAAGTCTTCCATCTGGACGACTTATTAGACGACTTATAATAAGGCGTCTGGAAAGTCTTCCCAGCTGGACGACTTATCGGACGACTTAATTAAGTCGTCTGGAAAGTCTTCCATCTGGACGACTTATTAGACGACTTATAATAAGGCGTCTGGAAAGTCTTCCCAGCTGGACGACTTATCGGACGACTTAATTAAGTCGTCTGGAAAGTCTTCCATCTGGACGACTTATTAGACGACTTATAATAAGGCGTCTGGAAAGTCTTCCCAGCTGGACGACTTATCGGACGACTTAATTAAGTCGTCTGGAAAGTCTTCCATCTGGACGACTTATTAGACGACTTATAATAAGGCGTCTGGAAAGTCTTCCCAGCTGGACGACTTATCGGACGACTTAATTAAGTCGTCTGGAAAGTCTTCCATCTGGACGACTTATTAGACGACTTATAATAAGGCGTCTGGAAAGTCTTCCCAGCTGGACGACTTATCGGACGACTTAATTAAGTCGTCTGGAAAGTCTTCCATCTGGACGACTTATTAGACGACTTATAATAAGGCGTCTGGAAAGTCTTCCCAGCTGGACGACTTATCGGACGACTTAATTAAGTCGTCTGGAAAGTCTTCCATCTGGACGACTTATTAGACGACTTATAATAAGGCGTCTGGAAAGTCTTCCCAGCTGGACGACTTATCGGACGACTTAATTAAGTCGTCTGGAAAGTCTTCCATCTGGACGACTTATTAGACGACTTATAATAAGGCGTCTGGAAAGTCTTCCCAGCTGGACGACTTATCGGACGACTTAATTAAGTCGTCTGGAAAGTCTTCCATCTGGACGACTTATTAGACGACTTATAATAAGGCGTCTGGAAAGTCTTCCCAGCTGGACGACTTATCGGACGACTTAATTAAGTCGTCTGGAAAGTCTTCCATCTGGACGACTTATTAGACGACTTATAATAAGGCGTCTGGAAAGTCTTCCCAGCTGGACGACTTATCGGACGACTTAATTAAGTCGTCTGGAAAGTCTTCCATCTGGACGACTTATTAGACGACTTATAATAAGGCGTCTGGAAAGTCTTCCCAGCTGGACGACTTATCGGACGACTTAATTAAGTCGTCTGGAAAGTCTTCCATCTGGACGACTTATTAGACGACTTATAATAAGGCGTCTGGAAAGTCTTCCCAGCTGGACGACTTATCGGACGACTTAATTAAGTCGTCTGGAAAGTCTTCCATCTGGACGACTTATTAGACGACTTATAATAAGGCGTCTGGAAAGTCTTCCCAGCTGGACGACTTATCGGACGACTTAATTAAGTCGTCTGGAAAGTCTTCCATCTGGACGACTTATTAGACGACTTATAATAAGGCGTCTGGAAAGTCTTCCCAGCTGGACGACTTATCGGACGACTTAATTAAGTCGTCTGGAAAGTCTTCCATCTGGACGACTTATTAGACGACTTATAATAAGGCGTCTGGAAAGTCTTCCCAGCTGGACGACTTATCGGACGACTTAATTAAGTCGTCTGGAAAGTCTTCCATCTGGACGACTTATTAGACGACTTATAATAAGGCGTCTGGAAAGTCTTCCCAGCTGGACGACTTATCGGACGACTTAATTAAGTCGTCTGGAAAGTCTTCCATCTGGACGACTTATTAGACGACTTATAATAAGGCGTCTGGAAAGTCTTCCCAGCTGGACGACTTATCGGACGACTTAATTAAGTCGTCTGGAAAGTCTTCCATCTGGACGACTTATTAGACGACTTATAATAAGGCGTCTGGAAAGTCTTCCCAGCTGGACGACTTATCGGACGACTTAATTAAGTCGTCTGGAAAGTCTTCCATCTGGACGACTTATTAGACGACTTATAATAAGGCGTCTGGAAAGTCTTCCCAGCTGGACGACTTATCGGACGACTTAATTAAGTCGTCTGGAAAGTCTTCCATCTGGACGACTTATTAGACGACTTATAATAAGGCGTCTGGAAAGTCTTCCCAGCTGGACGACTTATCGGACGACTTAATTAAGTCGTCTGGAAAGTCTTCCATCTGGACGACTTATTAGACGACTTATAATAAGGCGTCTGGAAAGTCTTCCCAGCTGGACGACTTATCGGACGACTTAATTAAGTCGTCTGGAAAGTCTTCCATCTGGACGACTTATTAGACGACTTATAATAAGGCGTCTGGAAAGTCTTCCCAGCTGGACGACTTATCGGACGACTTAATTAAGTCGTCTGGAAAGTCTTCCATCTGGACGACTTATTAGACGACTTATAATAAGGCGTCTGGAAAGTCTTCCCAGCTGGACGACTTATCGGACGACTTAATTAAGTCGTCTGGAAAGTCTTCCATCTGGACGACTTATTAGACGACTTATAATAAGGCGTCTGGAAAGTCTTCCCAGCTGGACGACTTATCGGACGACTTAATTAAGTCGTCTGGAAAGTCTTCCATCTGGACGACTTATTAGACGACTTATAATAAGGCGTCTGGAAAGTCTTCCCAGCTGGACGACTTATCGGACGACTAAAAATAAAATGTTAATGGCATTTTCGTAGATAAAATGCAGGTGTGGGGTTAAAATCTCAAAAAAAAAAGGAGTCAAAAGAAAAGGTTAGTTTTCTGTTTGACTTCAAGTTTTGAGTTACTTTTGCAAAAAGCCCATAATTTAGTGGTTGCACCTTCGCTACTTTATTTTATTGCTGAGACCATATATTGTGTTACCGTATTGTGTTATATATTTTTCTTTTTGGATGAATGTTGTATAAGTTATGTAGCTATATATACAAAAACAATTTATATTAAAAACAATGTTGGATCTATGTATTAATATAACGTGTTAGTCAAAATTATATTAACATTTTCATATTTTTTTGTATGATTTAAACATATTATTAATTTTACAACGTTTTGGGTAAAATTTAAATCAGTTACAAATATTTATTAAAAAAAATTTTGACACTTAAATATTTTGAACATGTTAGAAGTTCAATATATAATTATATAAACAAAACTTGCATAGTTAAAAACGGGCCATAAAACAATACATGAAAATAGGCTTTACTTCTTTTTACATAGACGAAACCCACTAAAATTTCAACAGATTTGTCTAGAAAAATAATGATGTTTCACATCTTTAAAAAGTGAAAAAATTTGGCTAGTCGCCATTTTCTGTATTTCTCTGTGATTTCCGAATGGGAAAATACAGTAGTTATAAGATAAGAGGTGTAAGGTGATTGAATTGATATAAAATTTTAATTTATTTGTATTTAATTGTTAGATATGGCCAGACCGTAGAGTTGATTTCGATGGGAATATTCTATTTTTTATCAAACAAATCGATTACAATATTCCTAATAAGGAACTTGAAAAATTGACTACACCCGTATGTTTTCTTAAGAAAATAAAATATTATTTTAATAGATAGTTATTACTAAAACAGTGGCCAAAGGTATTAAAAAAAACACTTCTATATTATTAAAAGAGAAGTACCTGTTAAAAAATACCACAAAATTTTCTAACTTATTTACACTTTAATGCCACTGAGAATTAAATTAAACTACATATTTTAATAATGCTTGTCTTTTCCGATTAAATTAATGAGTTTTCCTTAATCAAATTTGAACATGATGTCACTAAATGAACCTATCTATTTTAATGTTTGTCTTTCCCAGTTAAATTAATGAGTTTTCTTTAATGAAATTTAAACTTAATGTCATTAAATGAACCTAAAATATTTAACGTAGCTTATTACGGACGAGTACGGCTCAATAATGAACTTGAATTTTATTTTTACGAAAACTTGAATCACTTGACTTATGTAATATTTAAAATATATTAACTACAATATAACAAATGCATATAACCTACCTATACTTTAGTTTGAAATGATCATGCTCAAGTTTTATATAGTCAACTTACATCATGCATCGATCGATGTACAATAGTCAAACCACCTATAGTTTTCGTTTTCTTTATAGGATGTATCAACCAACCAATCATCCCACTGATTTTCTAAGCTTTATAA
>NC_027755.1:13197275-13202025 GCF_000695525.1 Brassica oleracea var. oleracea
TATGAAATTATTTACAATTTGATGACTAATTCATCACCTTTTTTTATATGTTAAATTTTTCATACAAGTTTAAAAATCATTTTATTTTCTTTAAACATGTATAACTAATTTATAATCTTTTATGCCATACTAAGTCATGATATGATATTTCTTCATATTTTACATTAATAACCATTTTTTTTATATATCGTCTACAATTCTCTAATTACGTCTATTTGTTCAATTTTGTATATGATATCGAATATTCATCATAAATAGATGGTTTAAGATGCCAAAAAAATTATTTACTTGGTGAATATAATACATCAAATATTACAAATACATCATTTAGTTAAATAAATAACCAAAAACCGAAAATTCATACCCGCGCTTTAACTTTAATAAGATAGATATAGGGGGTGATTGATTGAGCTGAAACTGAGAAAATTTACTTTATAATTTAGTCTGTAGGATATTTTGACTTAGTTTTAAGAGATGAAGCTTTAAAATTTCATACAGCTGAAAAGATGAAGCTTTAGAAAATAAGATTTTTACAGTTATTTTTTTTTGTTCTTTTTGCTATAGCTTTATTTTAGGATGATTGGTAGTTCTTAAAGGTGTAGATAAAAATTAAAACTAAAGTCACCTCCTACAGCCAAACTAATCATCCTCATAGTATATGCTAAATCAATCATTTTTATTAAAACATAATCATTCTCATAGACCCAACTTTTTTAAAAAATTAAATACACCCTTCTTTTATATAGTTAAATTCACTCTTTTAATTATGGAAAATAACATTATACTACTAAATATGTTTGCAAAAAATACAATAACGAATCTTGTGTCCAAACAATATAAAAAATTAGATCATATTTTTTAATAATTTTTATTTATCTTTGCAGGTTTAGATAATACAAAAAAAAAAAAATTAATATGCGAGAGTATATTCTTAATTTTTTTATTCTTAAGAACATATAACTATATATTTGAATTATGTTTGGTTTAAGTTGACATCATAATCATTTTATAAAAATAAAATATTAGAGTCAATAAATTAACATCAAATAACTTTTATAATTAAAATTTAATAAAATAAGTATATATCACAAATTTAATCAAAATAAGTAAAGATATTTTATTAAAACTTTGTAATGAAATGGGTTGAAATAATTAAAACAAAATTAAGTAATATTTTAGATAATTTCCTATTTAATATAAATATAAAATAATATAATTATATAGTTTTCAAAAACACTAATATAAAAATGTTAAAACATTACTAAAAAAATGTTAGAATCTATTGATATTATAAATTATATTTTGTTAAAAAACATTTCCACGCTTTTCAGCGCATGTCATAATCTAGTGCTACATTAAATCAGTTACATAATTTAGTTTATAGGTAAAATAAAAAAAATATTCATATTTCCCCCTCCCAAAAAAAGGAATGAGCATGATTATTTTTGATAATAGAGAATATTCTTAAAGATTGTGTGTTCATAAATCAGTAGTTTGTTAAGGTATATTGCAATTTAAATCACAATAAAATTGTTTTAGATGATTTATATATACGTGGGAAGGAGATCACCAAATGTTAAAGCGGTTTAAGTTATTGCGTTTATATAGTATATGAAAATATACACACATTTAACAATAACTCCCAAGAAAGTATTAATAAAACACAAATGGATTATTTGCATTAAATTTGATAAACAATTATATTGGTGCATGTAATATTTATATTAGTGAGAAAGAAGAGTTTTAAAAAATAAATAAAAGAGTAACGTGGATTTAGGTAATTTTGTGAATGTTGTGAATTTAGTTTACGTAATTGCGTATTAAATTAGGAAAAAAACAAAAAAAAAGTAATTGTTGTAAATTTAGTTTAGGAAATTTAGTTTAGGAAATTGTGTATTAAATTAGGAAAAGACAAGAAATGTTTAAAGTAAATGTATTATTAATTACTGCAATGGTTGTTCAAGTCTAAGGGTTACTCTAATTTATTTATATATATATATATATGTCTGCACTAGTTGTGGTAATCATATGAACATTGCGTTGGGTCATTCCACGTCTTAGGCTTAATGTTGTCGGGATATGATGACGTCACCGCAATTTTCATTGATTATGAATAATGACTGCATCTATTTCTTCCTTTTTATGTTATTTGGTTGTCTTCTGTAGCAGTTGATTTATTAGTCGTGATGGCTTCGTTATCGTTCTTCGTAAACAATT
Organism: Brassica oleracea var. oleracea; assembly: GCF_000695525.1. Classification (NCBI taxonomy): domain Eukaryota; kingdom Viridiplantae; phylum Streptophyta; class Magnoliopsida; order Brassicales; family Brassicaceae; genus Brassica; species Brassica oleracea. Next base: position 13,199,493 of record NC_027755.1, read on the forward strand.
CCTCGATTAATTGAGAGTAGTCATTTACAAAATCTCGCCTGAAAAAAAAATGAAAGAGAACATTGTTTTGTCATTAGTCTAGTAGACCATCAAGGAGAAAAGAGAAAAGAGATCAGAGAGAGAGTAAGAGAGAGAAACTGAGAGTTGAGAGATTTCCGGCCGATGGTGAGGCTCTTCGAGCCACCATCGTTCCGGTTGTGGAGTTCTATTTGTTTTTAGTAGCTTGCTTTTGTTCGGGGTTTCTAGATTTCATCGGGTTTCGGTGGCGTACTTTTCTTCGTTGGTTGTCCGACTTGTTTCTGGGAAAGAGTGGCTTCTTCAGCACTTTCTTCGCCGGCTTTGGTTACCGGGAGGCGGTGGCTCCTTCAGCATCGCTATCACCGGCTTCTGCTTCTGGGAGGCGGTGGCTTCCTCAGCATCGTTAGCGCCGGCTTTCGCCTAGGGCTTTCCCTCACTTCGATCTACGAATTTGAGCCTCATTTGATTCTCTGCCTTTCGATCTGAATCTGTTGCCGCATGTATGTCGGAGATGATGAATCGATTGTAGGCGTTTAATATCCTTTGATAATTCGTAGATCCGTTTGGTTTGTTTGAATCTTTAGATGCGTTTGGTGGATTTGAGTTTTTCGAAGGTGTGGTTGAATGGCTTCGTCCCGAATTTGACTCTGCTGTCAACTGTGTGCCGTTGAGTCGTCGTGGCGCTGTCTCTGGTACCGGAGGAAGAAGGAGGCATGCGTCTTCGCGTGGATCGAGCAGCGCATCGCCTGCTAGGGTTTCGGTTGGGTTTGGGCTTTGGGCTCAATTGTTTTTGTTTTATGTATGTCTTTTGTTTTTGAGCATTTTTATGTTGTAATGTTTGGGCTGTATCCTTTTTGGATTTCATCCTAATAATAAACCTCAGTTGGCAAAAAAAAAAAATGTTTTGTCATTAGAACGGCTTCTTCTTTTCTTTTTTTTTTTTATAAAATATTTAATTTATTGATCAACTTTGAAAGAATATATGTACAAAGAGTATCTTTTTAGAACCTGTAATAAAATTTGCTATTCGCTTTTCCAGAGCTAGTCTAGGGTAAGTGAGCTTCAAACCATCTTGCCATGAGGCCCTGCAACTTTGGCTTCAAGAAATACTGTGTAGATGTGATACGGTTCCTAACTGTCTTGTCAATAAGGCGAGCCAGTTCATCCACCGCTTTGACTCTGCTGTTGTGTTTACGATCATTCTTCTCCCTCCATATAAAGTAGATAGATACCTGTAGCACCAACCGCAGTAGAATGTATGTAAGACGGTCGAAGTTTCCAGTGAGCAGCTGCGAAACTGTTGTCTCCCAGTCTGGATCAGGCTCAACACCAAGTAATGTCCCGACGACCTGCAGCCAGAGCGTGAAAGTGTACGGACAAGCAAAAAAGAGATGGTCGCGTGTTTCCTCAGGCTCGCCGCAGAATAGGCAGCCCTACGGTTGTCCCCAAAGTCTGGTCCGGTGACCAGTGGCTAGTCTATCCCGGAAAGCGAACCATGAAATGAAAGCAAATCGCGGGACACCTTGCGAGAACCAAATCAGTTTAGTCCATTGAATCTTTTGCCTCTGCTGCCTGATCTGTTGCCAATCTTTTGCCTCGGCTTCTTCTTTAAGTACTAAACCAAGCTAGATAGCAAACAAAAGCTTCAAACATATGGGTTTATTTTAGTGAATCAAAAAGCTGTAACCTTTTTTGCTGATTTCAAGAAAAGCATGCATTACCTTTCCAAACAAATATCATGAACACCACTGAGTTAAAACAAAACTGAATAACAATTTCAAAATCACAAAAACTTAAGAGACATCACCTAACTGGCAAGATATCAAATGCTTCATTTACTTCTTAATCTTCTGGCCTACCTCGCCTAATTAAGTCTCCAAAAGAAAAATGGATTATGAGTTAGTGTTTCTGTGATTCATTGGTTTTCACTCTAACTATAGCGAAATCTTAAGAGACATCTACGAGAGATCAAACAAATCATATAATAAATTTCTAGCCTACCTTGCCGCCTGAAGACAATGGATCATGAGCTAGGTCTTTCATATTAACTATAGAACACGTGTTTATTTAAACACATGATGTTCTATCAATTTTGTATAATGTGTTGACGTCTTTTTCAGTGTAAAACCTTATAAATTTCTCACTAAATACTTGACATAATTTTCATTTGTTATAAAAATGACTTGCATATTTTAGCTCTCCATTTAGTATGCATCTTATTGTTCAATTCCCAATTAATACTTAAACATTTAAAAATAATTTATATATTTTAATAGAAACTACTCTTTTCGTTTCATAAAGTTAAATGTTTTATTTTTTAAATGTTAGATGCTTGAGATCTTCAACATGATTAACAAAATTAGTTGTACGTGGACTAATTTTGAGATCTCAGGCGACGGCGTAGTCAACCAGAGACTTGAGCCCTGACGGTGTACGTGGCGGAGATCTACATCCCGGCGCCAGAATTGAAGCTCTGTCTCGATCCGGTGGTACGCCCTCCACACCCACACCCCCC
>NC_027755.1:13208330-13211637 GCF_000695525.1 Brassica oleracea var. oleracea
GGCTTCTCGGCTGAGAGTTTGAGATAACAAACCTAATGGACTCGGGACAATACGGGAGCGCGCCTCTTGGTGTTGGCTGTTGGTACAAGGACCATCACGCTTATTCTATGGATGCTAACAGCGTGAGCAAGGAATGATAATCCCATATGGTTTTCAGGTCAATTGTGTGTTGAGTTATTTTGTATTTGAGGTCGAATTTTAGGAGGTTAAAGGGATGGTTCACTTCGTCTCGTGGAGTGAATTCAATCCCACTGTAGTTAAAAAATACATGATGCACGTTAGGTTGCGTTGGATCCAACTCAGTGATTCAGGATGGAACTAGACTACTTCATTGTATTATGTGGTATGTGGTATAATAATCTCTAGTGAGATTAAATCTTTGTACCAATGCATTGTAAAATGAATGTTGAAGTTGAGCCCCAAAAAAAAAAAATTAACAAAATTAGTTGCAGTAGAAGAGACAGGAACCAAGTTTGATGACCATCGATTTAGGTAAGGCCAATGAGGATCCGGCGTTTTAACTTGTTTTTCATAGGATTCGACACCATTGACAGCATCAGAGCTCAATGATTTTGTCGAAACATCTAGACTCAACAAAGCTTCTTTGGTCAAATTCATGGCTGGGAGACAAGACCGTGCATGAATTATATGGGTCCCTAAGACCATTTCCAACAATGACGTCAAATTTGGTGTTGAAATTAAACTAAATTTGATTTTGAAATTACATTAAATTTGGTTTTTTGGTGTCATAATTTTTTTGTCATCTTCAACAATGACACCAAATTTTACATCAAAAGTAATATTATATATTATTATAATATTTTCAGTTTAATTTTTTTTTTATATTTTTATTATTTGTTATTTATAAATAATTATTTTATCACATTTAGATTGTTATTTATGTTTTTATTATTTTTAAGTGATAAATGATAATATTCATTTAGTGATTTATTTTGAAAATAAAAATAAAAAATAAAAATTAAGTTTTTAATTGTGTGAAAATAAATTAAAAATGCAAATAATACAATATATTAATATTTAGTTACAATTTGATAGTAATTAACTATATTATTAAATGAAACATAATAAAATATGTATTTTAAAGATTTGGTGTAATGAATAGTGTTATATCAAATTTGGTGCAATACTATTAACATTACACCAAATTTGGTGGGATGATGTCAATTTTGGTATCAAACGAGTAATAAAAGGGGAATAGACTCAAAGGAGAGGCTGTCCACATCTGCAAGGAAAATCATCCAATCAAGAGATTTAAATATGCCACGTCATCTCTACTTAGCCAATTTTTTAAAAAATCATGTGTTTGGGCTATTAAATCTTCCGAAATCAACTCTTAGCACCTCATATATGGCCCAGGTTAAAAACTTGATTTTCTAAAAACCTTACATACCCTAATCTTGTAAAATCGTCATCGAATCAATCGTCTTCTTTCATCTTCTTCCAATCTTCGTTACACATCCAAAACCACCGCCGTTACGCATCCACTCCACATCAGCGTGACGAGGTAACGTTTCGTAGTTAAGGCATTCAATCAAGGATTTCACTACATGCTCTTGAATGTATCTTCACTGCTCTCATAAGTATTCTGATTGAGTATATATATGCCTCCTCAGAGTCCTCCTCACCAAATAAATATATTCTATGATATCATTGATCCTGATATTTGTCTCCCACATCCTTCGATAATGGCTAATTCCCAATTTCATTTTCTTAGCTGAAAGCTTATCACTCTCTTGGAGTTATGCATAGAGATCTGAAGCATGATAATTTTCTTTTCCCTTTTTCTGATGAAGATTCTTTTGTTAAATCTACAGACCAAACACAAAGTAATATATTATATGTATGCTTCTCGGATCGGATTATGTCGTAGCAAGGTTTTTTTTATACTAACTTTTTGTTAGATTCATTCATGTTCTCAATATAGATTCTCTGGTTATGGGGATTCATTCAAATTTAAAGTTTTGGGGCAAATCCATCTCTCTCAGCCTGAATGGAACGAGAGGTTAAATAAGTCTTCCAATCACGATTATATAAGAAACCAGTTTTAACGCAACTTCCTTTTTTTTTTCCTTTTACAGCTTAAGAGTTGGGCATTGTACCTCATGAGGAGATATTCTTCACCAAGTACACAAAGTGAGTGTGGTAAGTTAATATGTATATCTCTGTTCTGCTATGGTTTTAGTCATTGTTTGCTTTGATTATCTAAACATATAAAACCGTATTGTAACCCTGAATAATTAGTACACTGTTATTCTTTTTCAGCGATTTCAGGCAGCAGCTGGAAAGCATTCAGAAGATGATGGAACCATTTCCATTGATCAGCTTCCTCACAGGTTTGCTTTACTATTTCTTAACAACCACAAGATATCATTGATCACTAACAACAATGCATGTGCTGACTTTCTTACACTCTTTTATCGTCGGGGAATTGGTTAATTCATTTGTATGTTTTGCTTCCTTGACCTTGTGTTGGAGGGAGCTTTTATATATTATTATGTGATGTAAAGTTCATATTTTACTTATGGTCCTTATGTACCTTTTGAAGAAGTCTTTACCATTTGTTACAGAGCTTGAATCTCATGAATTTGAAACGGAATTTTCAATAGCCAGTGAGGAAGATAAGAAAATGGGACGTCAAAAAGACAGACGTGAATCACGATTGACATTGAAAGTATGAAGAGCAGGGCCAGTGTAAGACCCGATCCCGGCCGACTAGGCCGCGGTTGATGCCTTACGTCGCTCGGTCTATACACTGACCGAACCTCTAAAAATTTTGCCCTTTATTTAAAAATATCGCCCATAGGCGAGAGCTAACTCAGATCTTAGCTCAAGACTACCTTAGTCATTCCCTAGCTTAGATCATTTCAACTTATGCACAGCGGAATAACATCTATCATCCATTGGACTAAATCCAATCTAACACTTGTCTGGTCAGATCACCTCAGCTATTGGTCAGTAAACACAACTGCCAGCTAGCTCCAAGGTCGATCCTGAACCTAGACCAAGTCATACAATCAGAGGTTCCATTCCCCTAACCATTCTATCTAGATCTATGCAACATTGCTAGATCATACCTTTGCCACATCCACGGAGCTTGTTAGCTCATCGGCCCAGCTACACTAGCTGAATGAACTCATAAACCAGCTGATCGAGCTGCGAGGTAGCCTTGCCCAGCTCCCCGTCCACTCGTCCAACTCCCTTATACCTTCATAAACTCTTCTCTTGGGTACTTAGTCATTCAGCCAACCATCCCCACAGACATAAGTAACCCTTGAGAAGTCTTCAA
>NC_027755.1:13212195-13212395 GCF_000695525.1 Brassica oleracea var. oleracea
CTCCAAATACCATGATAATTCATGATAATTCACCACTAAGAGGATTCCAAAGTCAGATCGCCATAAATCCATCAGGAAGTAAGAGATCCGGACTTAGCTGCCAACCCAAGGCCATGGAGGGTTCTTCTGAACCGGCCAAGCCATGGTTCAGTGCTACTATGTCTAATCATCAATCTCAATCATAAGAAGAAGAAATAATA
>NC_027755.1:13212904-13213418 GCF_000695525.1 Brassica oleracea var. oleracea
TCCGACCAACTCTCTGTATTTTTCTCTGGATTCTTTGTGTTTCAGGGTGTAGAAGGAAGCCCTGGCGTGCCTGGAAAGGCACGGACTTGCCTTCCTTATATAGGAGAAGGGGTGGTTACTTCTTAACCAATGCATCCCTTCGGTATCATTTCTGGCCATTGATTTAATCAATGGTACAGATTGCACCCTTTCGCCTATGGCAGTTACCACACGCCCTGGAACTGCCAAACCACTCCTGGACATGTCCAAAACTATCCCACATGGGCTGCCCATGCCCCTGGCTCAATCCCAAGAGCCCACTTGCCCATCGGCACACCCGGGTCACCCACATGGCCCGGCCACTGTCCATACCTGGCCCAACTGCCCAACACCTGAACACTCAATCCAGCTGAGTTGAGCTGATCCCCAGCTGATCCAGCTGAGTGAGCTAGACCATCCAGCTCAGGGAGCTGACCTACACTTCAGTGAGCTACACCGAGCTGCACTACACTTCACCTAGCTGGTCGAGCTTGCT
>NC_027755.1:13213801-13217292 GCF_000695525.1 Brassica oleracea var. oleracea
ACATAGTGAGAAAAGGGAACATGAGAGAGACTTTATGGATGATAATGATCATTACAAAAGTCGAGACCGTGACAGGTACTGATAATGTGTTGCAGTTATTTTCTGGTATAAGATTGTTGCATTCTTAAGTTGATGGTATCATCATTTATCCACAGGAGGAGGTCTTTCGATCGAGAAAGAGAGGAGAGGCACAGGCCAGGGTCACGCTCTCGCTCGAGCAGCCGCTCTTAACGTAAGTCAAGGTCACAAGACTCACAACATATGGATGAATCTGAAAATAGATCACGTTCACTTTTACATGTAGAATAGTGGTGGACAACAAGATGGTTGGAGATTGCAGGAGTCATGTCTGCGCTATCACCACAATGCATAAAATATTAACTCTTGGAGCATAGTTGTTACTGTTTGAGGAACTCAAGGTCATGAATATGAGAGAATCTGGTAATATTTTAAGCCGAAAAGAAGAAAAAGCCTAAGGTGATCTGAAACAGAACAAATGAGTATGCTTATGTTTTGAAATCTGCTATAAAAACGAGTATAGTTAGAAGCTTTAGCAGATTCATTTTTTCTTATCCTGTCTCTTATTCTTTTTATTACTTTTATTATGTGGTAACATTTACTTTCTTCGCCTAAGGTTTGGTTTCTAATATAATTCTGATTCGTATCATAATGGAATAATATAAAACATTTCAAATTTGCATATTTGAATAACATCACTGTGAAACTTATGGCTTAGTTTTGTAAAAATCTTGAAATTCTAAAATAAATATTCGTAGGGGACGCTTGAAACACATAACTCTTCAAATAGAACACACATATGATTCCTATAGACTCATGAAACTGATATGCTGTGAAAACTTAGTTGCTCATTTAGAATTCTTGAGGTGATCAATTTTTACTAAAAAGGACTTTACAGATTAGATTTCTTAAGCTAATCAATTTGCCTTTTAAGTATTGTTTGAAACTCATATTTTAACTATAAATAGGAAAAAAGTAAAAAATTACGAAGGGTGCTATTATTACAAAGTATCCTTCCATTTAATAAAATGGAATTGGTCAAGTAAGCTGTACAATGAATATCTGTAAACGTGTTTGAATATCCCATAATTAAAATATATTAGAGCTTCGTATAGCAAAAGAGAGTTTCAGTATTTACTCTCAGTAGTATATTTTATAGAGGAGATGCCCAAGATAGAATGATTTTAAATATAAAAAAATGTTGAACTGCTCTAGAAAATTCCTTTTGGCTTATAAATATGGATAAACGATCTGAAACAACCTACCCATAGCCATACATAAAATTAAATACTAAATGGTCACAATATCAAATGATAAGAAGTTTTATTAATGCCATATTCATATGTATCATCATATAATCTTACATAAATAAAATAAAACCTCATAGCAAAAAATAAAATAAAACCAAAGAAAACAATCCCAAAGGATATGAAACAAGTATAAAGAAAAAGTTTTCTCTATTATTTGTCCAATACATAACATGAATTTTCATTTTTTTCAAATAATTAATAAAATTGACATATACTAATCGTATTTTATTGTTTACTAACCCGTCCGTAGAGCGGAGTCCTAATTTTGTTAGAGATGGAATTACACCAAATTTGGTGTTTTTGTAGAGATGGCCTAAGCACAAATATATTCTAGGCTTTTCAGTTACTTATTTTTATTTTTGAAATAAAACATTAAAAATGACAGGCACAAGTCGAATCCATGGCCCTTTATTGAATAATATTGGACTAACACCAATAGAATTGACTAAACTTTGTTGAAAATACTTGGCCTTTAAAATAATTATACACATCAGATACCCAAACATATGCTTGGTCAGCTTGTAGCATAAGATAAATCAATGGAAGAAGGAGCATAAGAGAAGTCCCGAAAGAAGAATACATAAATACAGAAACGTATATAGTATAAATGTTATATTGTTAATATAGAAATATAATTTGGGTTAGTAGTTAGTGTGTTTCGTCAAGGGAGTATCTATGATCGTGTTTGAATCCCTCAACCATAACAATTCTTTACAAAAATTATCCCAAACACGAAACGACGTTGTTTTTATTTTAACAAGTGAGAACGATTTGTTAACATTTTGAATTATAGAAGCAAGTTCGGAGAAAATTGAATTTAGTTAAGTTCAGGTCGTATTCAGCATTGAATAGTTGTTTGGGTTGTATTTAACATGATCAAAGTTGTTAGGATAGAAATAGAAACCCTCTAGACTATATACATGTAGGTGTTCAGCTAATATTTCAATAACAATAGGCTTTAAATTTTGGTGTTTATTTTCATGTATTTTGTAGGAATCTGCGAATTAGAGACTTTGCAAGAACTGGACCTCAGTAGAAATAAATTCTGTGTTTTGGGGTTCGTCTAAACTCTAAAGTTGCAGAAACACAAAAATTATAAGAACTAGCACTTTTTATTAGATTTAGAAACTCTCTCAAAACTAAATCTTTCAATGTGTTTCTCTTGATGAAACTTCTCTCCACAAGAACTCTTCATATAGGACGAAACTACATATTTTCCTAAGGACGAAACTACATCTTTTCCTAAAAATAATATGAAAACATTCCTAAGCTCGATATGTTTTCCTTTTTCTTAACCCATCAAACTTCACTTTAATGAGTTAACTTGCTCATCAAGTTAATTGGAATTATCCAACATTCTCCCCCTTAATTCCAACTTGAATCTCGGGTATGTTGATCTTCCGAACTCCGATGAACTTGCGCATTGCTTCGAACTTGATCCTTGCCAATGGTTTAGTGAGTATGTATGCCTTCTGCTCCACTCCAGGTACGTGCTTCACTTCGATCAAGTCGAACTCCACACATTCTCAAATGAAATGGTACTTCGAGAGTATGTGTTTGCTTCTACCGTGAAACACCGGGTTCTTGGTGAGGGCTATCGCTGACTTGTTGTCAATCTTCAACACGACCTTCTTGTCTTCTGTGTTCATGATCTCGACCATCAACTCCTTTAACCAAATTGCTTGTTTTGCAGCTTCCGTAGCTGCCATGAACTCCGCCTCACATGAAGAGAATGCCACTGTGGGTTGCTTGCACAATGTCCACGTGATCGGCGATGTTCCTAGGTAGAACATAAACCTTGTAGTGCTTCTTCCATCATCAACGTCTATGTTATGGTTGTTGTCACTGTAACCTGTAATCTCCGTTGTTCCATCCCGTTTGAAGAAGAGACCATACTCTGTAGTGCCTTTTATGTATCGTAGTAGATGCTTCACTGCTTCTTCATGACTCTCTCTTGGACTCTGCATATATCTGCTTAATACACCAACAGAAAACGCCAAGTCCGGTCGTGTATGAAGAAGATATCTTAAGCATCCTATGGTGCTTCGATACGATGTTGCATGAATCTCAGGCTCCTCCTCTGCCTTTGATATTTTCAAACTCGTGTGCATCGGAACGTGAGTATAGTTACATGACTCCATCTTCGTCTTGACAAGTATACCT
>NC_027755.1:13217371-13225163 GCF_000695525.1 Brassica oleracea var. oleracea
CATATTATGTAAGCTTCCCGAGGTCTGACATCTCAAATCTTCTTGACATATAATCTTTGAATTGCTTGATAATTTTGAGTGAATTCCCTGTTACAAACAAGTCATCAACGTATATAGCTATGATCAGAAGCTCCCCCTTCTCTTTCTTTTGATATACCGCAGGTTCCTTGGTGCACTTTGTGAACTCCATCTCCTTGAGAACACGGTCGAGTTTGATGTTCCAAGCTCTCGGAGCTTAACGCAAACCGTATAGTGCTTTGCTAAGTTTGTACACATGATCCTCCTTTCCTTTCTCCACAAAGCCTTCTGGTTGAGTCACGTATACATCCTCATTTAAGTCTCCGTTCAGGAATGCGGTTTTCACATCTAAGTGATGGATCTCCCATCCATTAGTTGCTGCTAACGCCAAGAGTAGTCGGATGGTTTCTATCCGAGCAACTGGTGCAAACACTTCGTCGAATTCTATGCCTTGTTGTTGCACATAGCCTTTTGCAACTAACCTTGCTTTATATTTGATCAACGTTCCATCTGTATTCCTATTGATCTTATAGATCCACTTCAAACCTATCGGTTTCACACCTGTCGGCTTCTTGACGAGCTTTCAGGTCTTGTTTTTGATGATAGATTTGATCTCTGCCTTCATTGCATCGATTCAAGCTTGTATCACTGCAACTTCGATGTAACTTTCTGGTTCACCATCGATGGTGAGCAAGAGTCTGCCACCTTCAACTTCAGCGAGTAGGATGTAATCCTCGAACCACTTTGGTTTTCTGATGTTACGGCCATATCTTGATGTTACATGCTGGTCTTGGTTTGCATCGTTGTTCTCTGCTACTTGCTCTTGTTCACTTGCATCTACAGCTTCTTCTTCTTCATTATTGTTTTGCTCTTCTTGGTGTTGGTGATCTTGATGCTCATCACCATCTCCTTCTTCTGTAACATCGATATGAGGAAGCTTAAATGATCCTGGTTCTTCGTCCACGTTTGTTGATAGTGTAGACCAATCCCAACTTTTCTTCTCGTCAAAGATTACATCTCTACTAACAACTATCTTCTTCGCGACCGGATCATAGAGCCTGTAAGATTTTGAGCCGGGCTCTGTGCCTAGGTTGATCACCATCCTTGATCGATCATCCAACTTCTTGAGATTAGGACCGTTGATTTTTGCGAAAGCTACACATCCAAAGACCCTTTGATGCTCAATGTTCGGTTTCTTAACATACAAGCCTTCGTATGGAGTCCCGTTGATTTTTGCGAAAGCTACACATCCAAAGACCCTTTGATGCTCAATGTTCGGTTTCTTAACATACAAGCCTTCGTATGGAGTCTTATTTACCAAAGCCTTTGTAGCAATGCGGTTTATGAGATACGTTGAATGACATACTGCTTCTCCCCATAGCTGATTAGGTATCTTCATATCTTTCATCAAACTTCTAGCCATATCCATTAATGTTCTATTTCGTCTCTCGAATACACCATTTTGTTGCGGTGTATACAGTGCGGTGAGATGTCTAGTTACATCGTTTTCTTCACAAAAATGAATGAACTCAGAAGATGTGAACTCTCCTCCTTTATCGGTGCGAAAAGTCTTGAGTTGTAGCTTCATTTGATTATCCACGTACTCCTTGAACTATTTGAATCGATCGAACGCTTCACTCTTCTCTCTTAGCAGCATCGTCCACATATATCTTGAGTAATCATCAATTAAGACAAATACATATCTATTGTTTGCTGGTGTTGATGGTGATATCGGACCGCACAAGTCACCATGTACCAACTCCAATGCGTGTGATGCTCGATATTTTGCTTTAGGCGGGAAAGACTTCCGAGTTTGCTTCCCAACTAAGCAGGCGCTGCACACATATTTCTCGTGTATCACCTGAGGCATCCCTACTACCATCTCCTTGTCTACCATATTCTTCATGACTCCAAAGATCACATGTCCTAGCTGTGCATGCCACATCCATTTAACATCAGTTTCTTGTATTTGAATACACTTCGGATATTCAACCTCCATTGGCGTCTTGTACAATCGGTTTGGTTGCCTTGCGACTTGTACTAATAGCCTTCCACGGGGATCTTTCAGCATCAGTAAGTCTTCTTTCATATTAACCTCACAACCCATCTCGGTTGCTTGTCCAAGACTTATGATATTGTGTTTAAGACTTGGGATGTAGTAGATATCTTTGAGTGCTCTTCTCTCTCCTGTTTTTCCGATGAACTTGATCAAACCTTTCCCAACAATCTCGACGTTTGATCCATCACCGAATTTGACTAGGCCTTTGATGCTCTCGTCTAGGTTTGAGAAGAACTCTCTCTTGCCTGTCATATGGTTACTTGCACCATTGTCAAGGTACCATATACTCGTATTTCCATCGCATTCATCAAACCTCTTAGGAAACACTCTCTCTTCGTTGAGGAATACTACTTCATGCATATATAATGCATCTTCTTCTTGTGTTTCCGTTAAGTTAGCTTCTTCTCTTGGTCGTGTAGGACAATGTGACACGAAGTGCCCCATCTTGTCGCATCGCCAACATCTAACCTTAGAGTAGTCCTTCTTGGTCTTGTCCGAAGCTTCTCCTCCTTTGTTATGTATGACCATCAGAACCATTAGACCTTCCTCGTCCTCTTCCTCTTCCTCTTCCACCATAGCCTCTACCTTTGCCTCTTCCTCGCGAGTTTTTATGGCTTCCATGACCTTGCGTATCATTCTTCACAAACATTAGCTTCGATTGATCTTCATCTTGGGTTTCTTCTTTTATGCGTTCTTCAAAAACCTTCAATGTCCCAACAATGTCTTCGAATCCCGTTGAATTTAGATCCAGCACTTGTTCTAACGAAGCTACGATGTGAATGAACTTCGTTCTTAGAAATCCCTTCAGAAACTTCTTTACCATCTTCGATGCTTCCATTATCTCTCCTAACGTGGCTGCTCTCGATGTTAAGCCTGAAAGTATTCATGCGTAGTCATCCACCGTGTCTGTGTCTACCATCTTCAGTTTGTCGAACTCAGACATCAAAGTCTGTAACCTCGCTTCTCTCACACGATCAACACCTAGGTTACGGGATTTGATAGCTTCCCAAATCTTCTTCGATGTATCATGTTCTCATATCTGAAGTATTAGCGCTTCCGGGACTGATTGAAAGATTATAGCAATCGACATATTGTTCTTCTTTGCATCATCGCTCCCTGGATCAATCGTATCCCAAACTTCGTATAAACGAAGCATAACTTTCATTCGCATCGACCATACGGTGTAGTTGGTCGATGTTAACATCGGACATCATATGTCCTTCTTCATCTCAAGACCTTTATCACGTGCTTGAGAATCGTCTCCCATGTTTTGATCAAAGTTACAACTCCTCTTGTAAACGACCTTCGAAACCTGGTGCTCTGATACCAATTAAAGTTTCACAAACACAAAGATTATAAGAACTAGCACTTCTTATTAGATTTAGAAACTCTCTCAAAACTAAATCTTTCAATGTGTTTCTCTTGATGAAATATCTCTCCATGAGAACTCTTTATATAGGACGAAACTACATCTTTTTCTAAGGACGAAGCTACATCTTTTCCTAAGGCCGAAGCTACATCTTTTCCTAATAATAATATGGAAACATTCTAAAGCTCGATATGTTTTCCTTTTTCTTAACCCATCAAACTTCACTTTAATGAGTTAACATGCTCATCAAGTTAATTGGAATTATCCAACAAACTCCTAGTTCAAAATCAATATAATGGAAGCAGAGCCGGTCCTGGGTAAAGCCTAATGAAACATTCGCCTCAAGCTTCTAAAATTTTTGAAACTTTTTATACGTAAATAGACATCCGAATCTGTAAAAATAAATTTTTAAGCCCCCAAACTTTTGAAATTTTTAATAAATGGTTTCGAGCCTCCAAATTTTCCTCAGGGCCGGCCCTGAATGCAAGCATACCGTCTCTCGTCAGCAGCCTCCTATCCCTTTGAGTACTTATAACTTTATGGGCTTTGAAGGCTTGTTCTCATTGATTCCACTCACCAACCTCTCGAAGCTCAAGGTATTCAATCTTTCATCAAGATCACAACCGTTGCAACTAAAGATGATGCAAGGTTTCTTGCAGCCAAAGTCTCAATTGGGTTAAAGTATTGCAATCTGGAAGAGTTCGATAGCTTTTCGGAGGAACAGTGAACCTTTGCTTTTTTTGTATTACAAAGTATTAGACCAATTGAATTGATCCATACGCTACCTTGTTGTGAATCTAAGTTTTATGAAATTAAATTACCATTCTACTTTTTCTTTCTTGATTAGAAAACATCATTTTGCAATTTCGGAATGACCACTAATCTTACATTATCAGAGAACTTAATTGGAAGATATGTTGCTGAAAAGAACACAAATCATTGCTTGTCCGAAAACAACACGGGTAATTTATTATTAGAGACAAAAAAAACTGAACATCTTTCTTGTCTCCGTGATCATAATTTTATCTTCAACATGTGTTTTGCCCCATAAGGAAACTGGTTTTGATTAAAACAAAAAACAATCGCATTCAAAAGAGTCTTCAGAGCTTTGGTGTTGCAAAGATTGTAGCCTTTAAACCAAGAATCTCACAAAGCTCCGGATACAAACTCTTCCTGATCGACGCATACACATCACCGTTCCATTTCTTGGCCGCGAGTTTCTCCGCAAGGCTCACAGTAGCCTCCACAACTCCTTCCGCACTATCATGCGCCGCCGAGTCAACGATCCCCAAAGCCACCGCTTCTTCTCCTCTAATCTTCTTCCCGCTCAACAAAACCTCCCGCCTCGCCGCGCTCGTCCCGATCTTAGACCTCACCATCGCCGCGAAGTAGTCCGGCATGGAAAGCCCGATGTCCACCTCGCTCATGTACAGGACCCCACGGTCTTTCCTCATGAAAATATAGTCGTGGCTCAGCGCAAGCATCATCCCCGCGGCGGCGGCGTGGCCGTTCAAGGCGGCGATCGTCGGCATAGGGAGATCGAGGAGCGCCGCAACCACCGGTTTGAACGATTCCACCATCTGGTGAAGCCGTTCGGCGGCTCCGGTTAAGGATCCGGAGGCTTGGGCCCATGCGAGATCGAATCCGTTGGAGAAGAACTTTCCGTGGCCGGTGGTGATGAGTACGGATCCACGCTTGGCTTGAGATTTGGCTTGACCGAGAAGGGAGAGGATGGTGGCGATCGCGTCGGGGTTGAATCTGTGCTCGTTGTCGCCGGTTAGGGTTAGGAGGAAGAGGTTGCCGCGCTTCTCTAACGTGCACATGGTGAGGCGTAGGATTCGGTATTCGGGAGACGAAGAAGAAGAATTAAAATTGAAATTGAAATTGAATTGCGTGTTGTAGTGGTGACGTTGATTTATACAAAGATATATCTTATCTTCTACAACAGTGTGTAATTAGCAATCAAGTCCTTGTATTTTTGGTGAGATTACGTAAAATCCCGATTGATATATTTCTATTAGAAGCAACTCGCAAGTCAGCAACTATTGTAGGCTTTATCCACCTATACAAGAGCATTTACAATTCATTCTTTTATTATTTCTTTCTAAGATAGAACCATCCTAAAACAGAATTAAATTTCTTTCGATCCACTATTCGATATTTTAATTTAAAAAGAATATTTCAAATATATTCTTCCTTAAGCATTTCAAATATATTACTTCATTAGGAATCTGATAATATCGTGGAAGTTTTAGGAATAGAGGATCTAGAGATCATCAAAAAATGGGCTGTCAAAGCATTAATAATTATTAAAATAAGTATCGATCCATATGGGCCGATGAAGCCCATTAAGCTATCCTTTCCTCAACGTCTTTTCAACAGTTTTGAGCTTCGGTGCGTTTCCCAGCAAACAAACACGAAATCGTACGTTCCTCGGATCCGTTCGCACTGCTCCGATCTCGCTTCATGAGTTCTCAATAGGATACTGGACGAAACAAATATTTGTGCGAGACATGAACTATCGAAGGTATGATCTATGCTTCCTCTCTCTCTCTGCATCCGATCCACCCATTGATTCTGTTCTACGAACCATATTCGGATCGAATTTCACACGGATCTATTCAATTTGTCCAACCTAATTACAGTTTTCGAGGTTTGGATTTTGCAGGGAGAATCGTGCATCGAGAACATCTCTCTTCGACGGACTCGATGGACTTGAGGAAGGTCGCTTGAGGGCTTCCTCTTCCTACTCTCATGATACCACCGAACGCGACAATGACGAAGCCCTTGAAAGTCTTCAGGACAGAGTTTCGTTTCTAAAGAGAGTATGTTTCTTTTCATCTCTACAATTATTAATCAAAACATCATTACTACATAACACAAACATTGTGATTAGTATCTGGAAATGTTTCTGTAACTTATTGTCTGTGATCTGAAATGTCTGACAGAGAGAGAGAGAGAGTTTCTTGAGCTAATCTTGATGTTAAGAAAATTAATGTAAATCTGTACGTGCATGGAGCTAAATGCTTTCGAAAAGTCTAGTCATAAAGACGATTCCTTTTTTTTTGTTCTAGCATTTGCAATAACGCTTTACTTAGATGTCCTAAGCTGGGGATCATATCTTATCAGGTGACTGGAGACATACATGAGGAAGTTGAGAGTCATAACCGCATGCTTGACAAAGTGGTAAGCTTCAGTTTGATGCCATATGCTTGGGTTTGTACATGTATCTTTCTCACATGCTTTTCCTCTAAGCCGTTTGTTGTTGTCTATGTCTAGGGTAACAAAATGGACTCGGCCAGGGGAATAATGTCAGGAACAATCAACCGTTTCAAGTTGGTATGTGCGCACCATTCTAGCCTTCATTGTTGCTCAACCTTTTAAGTGTCGCACCCCTTATTTGACAGGTCTTTGAGAAGAAGTCGAATCGAAAAACTTGCAAACTCATTGGGTATTTTGTGCTCCTGTTCTTGGTCATGTATTACCTTATTAGGTAAAACGCAAATGTTAATTTTGTGATCTTGAACACATAGGTTTTTATTACCATCCTAGTTTCGGGCTATGCCAATGGCACGTTAATCATTTGGGTTTTGCAGACTATTAAACTACATCAAAGGGTGAACTTGGATGCAAGAAGAAAGTAGATTGTTTACATTACTCGTTTCGTTTCATTTTTGGGTTTCTTCTGATGAATGGTTCAGGCAACATTGAACTAGTCAAGGGACCCATGTTAAAAACAAGGTCAAGAAAAGAGATTGCTGTCAAGAGACTAGTGAACCGAATAGAGGCACGTTTTTTTTGTCCCAAGCACAATTATCTCATTGCCATTTCGTGTAATAATCTAGTACATCTTCTTTATGAATTCCCAACTATTTGGATCACCAACAAACAAGGCCTTGGGTCGTGTCAGCAAATTTGTCTACCAAAAGCTTATTTTGATAAGTTTAATTATTAGATTTAATTCTGTTCACCTCCCCTAGTAGACATAGTTTAATTATCCTATTGTGTCCCGCTAGAGCCAGCTTATGATTCTATTCCAGAGCAAAAGAGACGGTCGACTCCAAGGAGGAGTGTTTCTGTGTTGATTTCAAGGGCATATTTATTTGCGTTGGCAAAGATAAATGTCGGTTGGATTTCTCGCACTTTTGTACGAGATTCAGTTGATCGGAATGATGAACTTCAAGATGGGTGACTAAAGACGTTTTTATTAGAATCCGATAAAGGGTTACAAGATTGATGAGAAATAAGGAGACAAGATGTAAGGTCTAAGCAACAAGATCAGAATGATCGTTTAGAAACCCTAGATCTAGCCGCTTAGTGTGTAGGTTGTCCAAAAGTCCTCTGCT
>NC_027755.1:13235185-13239992 GCF_000695525.1 Brassica oleracea var. oleracea
CGGAATGATGAACTTCAAGATGGGTGACTAAAGACGTTTTTATTAGAATCCGACAAAGGGTTACAAGATTGATGGGAAATAAGGAGACAAGATGTGAGGTCTAAGCAACAAGATCAGAATGATCGTTTAGAAACCCTAGATCTAGCCGCTTAGTGTGTAGGTTGTCCAAAAGTCCTCTGCTCGTTGCCTCCTCCTCCACTCTTATAGCGCCTCTGTTCGTGATGCCCTAATCGCACTTATCGTATGGGCCCTGTCACCAAAGGCCGAGTATGCGGGCCTTGGTATTATTTCGTCTAAGCCGAGTACGACTGATCATCTTAGCCGATTGGCTTAAAGTACTCTAGGGTCGAGCCGACGTCTTTAGCCGCTAAGCCGACTAAACTCAACCGAAATTGTCGGGCTACGGCCTGTTATTTGATGGGTCTTGTGGAGGGATGCAATCCATCTCCTACAAATCCCCAGAAAGTAGAGCCAATACACTGATATTTCATGTGAGAATATGTGCTCAGATACTTTTCAATCTTTGAAATCGTTGATAACAGAGATTACGATGATTATTCGATTGTTGACATAGACAAGGATATGGAGAATTTTGTACTCGGTTTCGTAAATGAACATGGAGTTGTTTACGAAACCGAGTACAAAATTCTCCATAATCTTGTTAGTTGATTATATATTGAATATCAAAATGTTACACAATATTTTTATCTCATAGATATTTTCTATCTCAGTTCAGTACTTAGATCTTGAATATCAAATAGTTATATATTTTATGATAAATTATATTTTTTTGTAAAAATACTATATTTAATTTTTTTTTTTGTGATTTATAAATAGAGATTTGGTTTATTTGATTTGGATACATAAATTTTTTTTATTAATTAAATATTAAATAAAATTGTTGGATAGAGTGTTAAATTTTATTAAATAAAAATATTGTAGAATACAATTTGAAAGAGTGTTGAATTAATAAGTGAAAGAAAGAGAATGTGATGTGAATTATTGAAAAGTGTAAATTAGGGTGTTGAATATTTCCAACCAATGTACATGGTCGTAGACTCGTGGTACATGATAATGCATAAATGGGTGGGTGCAACATGCCTAAAACAAGATAAACAAATTTATAATAAGAAAGTGAATTTGGTTTTACAAATTACTATTCGATAAATTAATTTCTTATATATAAAAAGAGAAACATTGTCATTTAATGCTTTCACACTATATTGGACACATGACACTTTTACATCAATTTCAATTTGTGTACGATGATGTGTCGGTTTCACAATCATTTAACAATTAATACGTTTACATACTAATTTTTTAACTCTACTGCAAACAATTTAGTGTGTTTACACTAATTTTTTTTAGTCAGTTTATTTTTAGTTCTTGCATTTTTAACATTTGTATTAGTGAACTTAAATTCTCTTTGACAACTACTGAATAATATCATTTTAAAAGAAAGAAATTAAAAATCACTAAGATTCACATCAACTAAAATGTTGGAATGAGAATGTTTCTATAAATTGAAAGTTCTGTATATTGCCAAACTTAGCCATGGTTAAGGTTTCTGTACATGAATGCAATAAATAATTGTGACTAGTTATGAATTAAAGAAATTGAGGTAAAAAAACATCGCACAAATTCGGATCTTTAGTTTAGCCAAATATTATTTTTTACGAAGTTTTCATATCATACCAAAAATTAGAAACATAATCAGATTGTTAGAAAAATCATAAATCAGAAAAGCTTGAAGATAAAAACAAAAGTTCATGAAATCGATCGAAAACATAACTTAGGTGCTGACTGAAGAGACCACGCAACTCTAACACTTTTCACTCGATTATATCGTGTTTTTATTATATTTACCAATAATTGTTTTATTAGAAAATACAACTTATTGGTTATAAACTATGTCAATTTTGAAACATGTCCAACAATATTGACGCGACGCCCAACCATTTTTATTGGTATTCTTAAAATATGGTCTAATAATCATGTATGTTAAAGAAGCCGAGAATATTTGTTTTACATTTATTTTATTTTGCTTTATATTATTAGAAAAAGTAAGTCTGGATAAAATATCTTATCCGAAGAACCGAACTGAAGTAGATTTGAAAGTAATACTAAACACAAACTAAAACTGATAAGTTCTCAGATGAATCTAAAAGTTTAATATCCAAATTATGAGATACAAATCTGATCTAAATTAAAATATTTTGGATACCAGAAATATCTAAATCATAATTATGTACTTAAATATTTTAATTATTTTAAATTTTATATCTATTAAATATTCAAAAATACAAAAATATCTAAAAATTATCAAAATAGTCACAATTAAAGATCTAAAATAACATAAAATGCTTAAAATACTGAAAATATTTATTTGTTCTCTATGCAAGTATGTAAATTAAACTAATTATGTAAATTTAAATATTTACTCTTACATTATTCAAATTTTTATGTTTTATATTATTTTATTTTTGGATTTTGAGGATTTAAGTATATTTGATTTTTTATTAAAAAATACATAATTAAAATGGATACCCGAACTCGTATCCGAACTGAACCGGCAATTATTCGAACCAAATCCAAACCCAAATTTGTAAATATCCGAATACGATTTAAATGTCTAACTCTAAAATCCAAAATCCAAAATAGATCAACTGAATCCGAACGAATATATGAATTTTCATCCCTAGAAAAAACTATATAACAAATCCTTTAGTGCACTCATACAATAAATAATCTAATAAACTATTTTACTCCGCACACAGCGCGGATTACTACCTAGTAAATTATACTAGTATTTGATAAGTTCATAAATACGATTGACAATCATAAGTCATAACTAGTGTACTAAATTTTATGGAACCTGGTGGCAATAATCTAAACCAGAAAAATATAAAAAAAAACTAAAAACCATTATCAAATTCGTCGCCATTAATTTTTTTTCAAATAGTAGTTAACTTAAAACACTTTCTTTCTCAGCACGCAAGGTCTTCATCTTCTCAGCTTCCAACTCAATCTTCAGCTTCTCCACCATCTCTAGAAGCTCTTCTTCTCTGTTCCTCTCTTCTTTCTCCCCACTCAAAGCTTCAATTATCACCAACACTCTTGCTCGTTGATGCTCCAAGCTTTTCTTCAAGAGTTTCAGTTTCTCTAAAACCAGATCTCTGTCAAACCCGCAAACCTCACCTTCTTGTTCCTTAGCTTCCTCGTTTCGGTTTGACAAACCTAAACAAACTTCTGATCCGGTTATCACGACCTTATCGCCTTCCGGTTTGTCTTGGATTGGATCTACTTCACGTGGACTGAACTCGGAAGTGTCTGATTCAGTAGTTGGAAACACTGGACTAAGCTGAAGATCGTCTTCACGGAAGTTCCACCCGCTGATTCTCCTGTTCTTCACTATCTCCTCATCATCATCTTCATCATCTTCAACACCCTTGATCAAAGCCTGGCTCTCGATAAACATCTGTTCCGTGTTTGACAAGCCGTGCAACACGTTCTTGACCACAAAATCAACTCCTTTGCAGTTCCTAAAGAAGGGATGTTTCAGCAACTTCTCGGCAGAAGGTCTTTTAGCAGGATCTTGCTCAAGACACAAACCAACCATTTCTCTAAACGCTTTTGAGAACTTCTTTTTACCACACCCGCTTGTGTTGATCTCGTAATCAGCGAAATGAAACCTTTTGGTGATCTTCATGAGCAAACTCTTTAACGGCGGTAAGTGAGATAACGGAGGTCTACCGTGAGCTAACTCCAACGCCGTTATCCCGAACGACCATATGTCTGCCTTGAAACCGTACCCTGTGTGAGAGTGAACCACTTCAGGAGCCATCCAATACGGCGTTCCCGCTATATCAGTCAGCCTTAAAGAAGACGACGTCGTTCCAGACGAAGTTGTCACGGGTTCATAGATGGATGCGGATACTCCGAAGTCAGCGAGCTTCACGGATCCATCAGAGTCTACAAGAATATTACCAGCCTTGATGTCACGGTGCAGATGACCCTGGTCGTGAAGATACGAGATTGCGTTAAGAGTTTCCTTGAGGAACACGGAAATGCAATTTTCGGGTAGCCCTTCAGGGAATGAGGAAGAGACGATGGAATGAAGAGAGCCGCAAGACATGAAAGGCATGACCACCCAAAGGCATCGATCAACGGTGAACGAACAATAAGCGTTGAGGATGTTGGGATGAGAAAGAAGAGACATGGTCTTTGTTTCACGGCGAAGACTGTCGAAGTCAGCTCGAGACTGATCAAGATCGATGGCTTTGATGGCAACTACTGTTGAGTTCATGGGAATGCATACGGCTTTGTAGACTGAAGCACTGACACCAACGCCTATCTTGCATATGATCTCATAAGCCTCAGCATCAAGTGGAAACTCGAGCTTGTTCCGAGCCATGAAGAAAGAAAGAAGACTACACTTATTTAGTATAAAAATCTTTTTTTTTTTTTGAGGGTAATAGTAACATGAGGCTATTCATATAGGGGTGAACGTAGAGTGTTCATGAGATTTTGCATGTGAACTTCAAAAAGAGAAGAGAGCATTAAATGTATAATAAAAGCAGAACCTTATCTCTATGAGATTACTGGTGATGAATATGTTGATGAGATTATAAGATGAAACATGTGAAAGTGCTAACTAACTAACCTGGATTTAATGAGAGTATATTACCTTTTGTATTTCCAGGGACCCAAAGGGCAAACAAAATCTGACAACTTCAAAGGGTAAATGCAAAGATTTTTACATGTATATATATATATATATATATATATATATATATATATATATAAA
>NC_027755.1:13240134-13250909 GCF_000695525.1 Brassica oleracea var. oleracea
TTTATAAATATATCTAAAATTTAGATAATTTGAAGAAATCTCAGCATAATTTCATTTTTTGTGTGGCTACAGATTCAGACTGATGATAATCATGTAAATTTCAATCAAATTAATATTTGTAGGATTCATAAAAAATGCTCAATTTGATATATTACTTGACGAAGCGGTGTTTTCTCCAGAGATCTTACTTATAATGAATTTTGTTAATGTAAATTTATCTTTTATGTCATTTATTTTTTATTCTATGATATAACTTGCACACATTGTTGTTAGAAAGAAGAAAATTATGCATATATTTTTTAAGTGTCCTTTCGTGATGATGATATGGTGATGTTCGTCAAGTTTATGGTAATCTCCAATGATACTTGTGATGATTAAATTAAGGCAATTGTTGATTTACAAACATCTAATGTAGTGATCTAAAAACTACCACCATTCTGGCTTATTTGGAGAATTTGTAAATCAAAATGTAATTTGCTTTTAATAAAACACTAATAAGTACATACAAAACTGCATAAAAAAACCATTGATGATGTATGAGATGGTATAGAAGCATTCAAATACTTGGACCAAAGAACTTCTAATATAACCAACAATAGACGTACACCATCAAATCAATATCTTTAGAACCATTACGCTCCATGAGGGCTTTGCTAAATTCAATTTCGTTGTAGGTTCCAATGAAGATACAAGACAAATAAGAGTTAGATGGGTAATACACAATCAGGAAGGAAAAACTTACTGGGGATCCAGGACAAACAAGTTTCTCAAACTCACCACTTGAATCCGATGCTAAAGTTTTATTGATGACAATGCATCACACATGGATTATGGGGTTCAGATCAATTATGTTCTAAGGACATTGTAGAATCTTTATTGTTACAATTTTTGGAAATTTTAAAAATATCCCCATTGAAAATATTCATTCTAATATCTATATGAGGAGTAAAAAAATTCTTAGGATCCTAGTTTCATTTCACCAAGAGAACAAACAATGTCTAAGCTCATTTGCTTGCAACTTTTTTTTTAACAACATTTTATTAGTACTTTAAATAGTATATGACCAATACAAGAATCTAACCAACCAAAACAGTAGGATTGTATTAAAAACTACAAGAGATTGGTCCTCCATAGAATGCTTAGAAAGAGCATCTGCCGCCATGTTTCTTTCTCTATTCACACAACCCAATGAGCAATCAGAAAGCAAAGATATCCACTATCGGATGTCATGTATGATATTACCCAATTGGATATGCTCAATCACAATAATATTAATGATGCACTCCAATTCCTTGTTGTCTCCTTCAAACCAAACCCTTCTCCATCCTTTAGTCCATACTTGTTGAAGAACATATAAAAATGCCAATGCCTCACCTTGCAAAGGTGAATTAACATTTTCCAGTTTCGCCATTCCATAGCATATATGATCTCCTTTATGGTTTCTTACAATCCCGCCGATTCCCGTGAATATACTCCCTTCCTTGTAACTACAATCAAAGTTACATTTTATCCAGTCCTAAGGTGGAGGCTCCCACTGTGAAGACCTTGGGATTCTTGGTACCTTAGACTTTCCAGACATAAATTGAATATTCCATTCTCCGTTAGCCTCAGTGACTCTTTGAGCATCCTCCATAGGGTGCACATTTCTCTTAGCAAATAGAAACTCATTCCTCGATTTCCATATATACCAGATGACCAGAAGGAAATCTTAGATAAATCTTTTGGTGTTTCCTTACTCTTATAAGTATTATATAGAGCTGCGATATTCTGTTCCAGATAAAAAGATTGAATATTATGAACTGGAAAACCTGAAACACCTCCATATGGCTAACGCATGAGGACAGAGGAACATCACATGGTTGATAGTCTCTTCTTCCATACAACAACGCTGAAAAACTGGATCAGTGTTTATTCCCCGAGTACATAACTGAACATAAGTAGGCAATGCACCCGAAATTGTTTTCCATAGAAACTGCTGAATCTTAGGCAATATTTCAATTTCCAATTTCTTTCTTATGAATTAACAAGTCTAGAGGTTGTAGATTTATAATGATTTTAATTTGTTTCTGCCTTTGTGGATTTATAATTCCTTGTATCATGATATGATTCTATAATTTTACAATAAATATGAAGAAATCAAAATTAAACAAACATCACCAATTTGTAAGCTTGAAAAAACTTCGCAAAAGTCAATTCATATACTAATTAAATCAAGCAAAAAGTTATATTTTAAAAATAAAGAATCATGGCATATACATTAAGAAAAAGAAAGTTCACAAAATAAGCTATTGAGATCTGGTTAAAAAAAAACTAATAAACCTCCTAATGAATAAAAATTAATTTAATATTTGAATCAAACTTAATAATTTATATTTAAATAAAAAACTAATACTTGTTTACAACCCAATGTTATTATATTATTTAATTTTGAGGTGGTCTAGATAATAAAATAATCAACGAAACAAATATCTGTGATATTATTATGTTGCATGGAAACTCCGTTGAAGGTCCGTTTCACGTTTCGGAAACGTTTCGGAATCGCAATCTTTCGGAAACTTGCGGAAACGCATTGGAAACTCGTTTCTTAAAAATTTCAGTTTAGAAACTTAATGGAAACTTGCGTTTCTATTTTGGAAACTCGCGATTCTGTTTTGGAAACGTTTAAGAAACTCTTTTTTTTATTTTAGAACAATTTCTATAAATAATAATAAATATACGGATTAGTTTGTTATTTTAATAAATTAGAACAACTTCTTCATGTTGTGAAAGGAACTGGAGCACTTACAAGTTTATACATTCAGCAACAAGAAACAAGATTGCTCCGCAACGAGCAGAAGATTTGGTATTTGTGCACACTAATCTTCGTCTTCTTGTGCACACTAATCTTCGTCTTCTATCCAGAAGAAGTCTTTTTTTTTTTTTGAATAAATGTAAAATTTTATTCAAAACTATCCTTTGTACATCAAGTGCTTCTATTTTATGTATAAATCAAGCAGAAAGCTCTAACAAACTAACTCAATTTCATGGCCTTGACTCTTTAGTCCCAAACCATGTGGTCAAGCTCTCCTCAAAATGTTTTTTCCCCAACCCCTTCACCATTAGAAGCTTTAAGCGGATTGCTTTATCCACAAATCTAGTAATCATGCCTGCACTTTGTGATTTTTCTCCATGTCTACGGTTGTTCCTTTCTCTCCATAAGGCATGAACCGTGGCTTGGAATGTGTATCGTAGAAGGAATCGTTTAGTTGGTGGTAAAGTGGTTTGCGAGACCATCCCAACTATTTGATTCCATTCCGTGGTGAAAGCTCCTTGCAAGATACCCCCCGCCAGATCCTTCCATACTTCCTTTGAGTATTTACAGTTGAAGAAGAGGTGACTACAAGTTTCTTTTGCTTCCTCACAGAGCACACACACCGGGTTGACTTCTATATTCCACATCTGCATTCTATCACAAGTTTGCAATCTTTCTCTCAAAGCTACCCATACCAGGAAGGAGTATTTTGGCGTTGACTGTGTAAACCAGATGCCCTTGCTCCACTCGCACCGAGGCGAACCAGAGCGAAGCTGCAGCCATGTTTTTTTTGAAGAAAAAACCCTTGCGTGGACTCCTTCTTTCTGTTTCCAGAGGGGAATATCTTCTTCTTGACTAATTGCAGACCGCAGGGAATCTATTTCATCTTCTACCTCGTTTAAAATATTTTCTCTGTGTCATCGTCTCCTTCTTCTTCTTTGGTTACCAAGAACGTCAGCAACTACTGCTTGCTCAGAAATTCCCATAACAATGCAGCCTCGATCACCCAACACATCCTTCAGGCAACCAAACTTCGACCAATTATCATGCCAAAATAATGTGTTCTGCCCATTCCTTACCTCCATTTTATAAAATTGCTTTGCAAGATCTCTGAGTTTGAGGAGTTTCCTCCATACCCAAGACCCCAAGCTAGTACTCTCTTTGATTTTCCAGAATGAGTCTTTCCTGATCAGATAGCACTGCACCCATCTAACCCAAAGCGATGCTTTTTCTGAGTGAATCCTCCATATTAATTTGAGGCTATGTACTGTATTCATCTCCTTCAGTGGTCGAATCCCTAGACCGCCCTCATCCTGTGGTAAACAAACATCCACCCAACTGACCTTTGCTTTACTCTTTTTCAGCTCTGGTCCCGACCACAAAAATGCTGAGCATAATCTTTCTATATCCTTCAAACAACTGCTGGGAAGTTTAAAGGCTTGCATCCAGAAGTTTGTGAGACTTGTAATGACTGATTTGATGAGTTGCAGAAGAAGTCTTGCATACAAGGATGGTCCCAATCATATGTGGGACGTTGGAGGTGATCAATTTGATTCACTGGATGAGACTAATCTTGGGAGACTTGAGTTTGAGGATCTTTCTCTTGATGAACCTGAGTTGGAAGAGGTCATGTTTGATGGAGCTAATGAAAATGAGGCTGAAGATGATGTTATTGGTCTTTGACTTTCTGTTATGATTTTTATTTTAGTTAAGCTATTTGATATTTAAGTACTGAGTTTTGTTATTTTGAATTTTTTATATGACTTTGATGCTTAATGATGATTTATTTTATTTTTCGTATAATTAAAAAGAATGGCTATTTATTTATTTGTATTATAAAATATACTAAACATAATCAAATGAATGCACATATTAATCAATTATATATATATATACTAGTGGTCTTCCGGCGCTACGCGCCGGATTCGTCTATTTTATACTTAAATGAAATTACAATTTATTTTATGGTCTTAGTAAAGAAAATATGTTCAAAATATAAAGATGAATATATGTTGAAAGAGTTTTTTCAAAAAAATATATATATATATATATATGTTGAAAGAGAATGATATTTTTTTAATTATCTATTTGATAGTAATTAGTGATAGTAGTGTATTACTTTGTTTTGAAGTTGTGTAGATCAATATAGAAAAGTATAAGTGATTGTGACTGCTTGATTCAATAAAAGTAGAATAAAAAGTTGATAGTCATAACAAAGTAAATTCATTTGAAACTGAAACATAAAATAAAATTGATATTAAAATGTAAATGCCTGTGTTTGTTTTTGTGATTATCTTGTTTAAAGGAAGATAATAAATTGTTTCATTCTCTTAAAGTTGTAACAATCTTCGCCTACTTTGTTTATGTCAAAGATGTGGCAATTTGTTGGAGGCTTCATTGGGGTCGTATTGGTTAAATACTTTGTTTTCAAAGTGATTTGAGTAAATAAATTCTTAATCATGCTTTTACATTGATCAGATTTGAATTGATTATTTTCTCAGGATAGCTTATTCAAAAATTCTTTTTCCTCTTCAAAATTGTCTATGTGTAACATTAATATATCATAAAGATATGTATCATTATCAGAGTTTCCGGATTGGCGAAGATGGTGGAGTTTTTTGAGAGATTGAGGTGGAAGAAGTATTGATTTAACCCCTCCGTGTAATGAGTTTCTGGATTGTCATTATCCCAACATTGATTAATTAACTAAATGTATTGATTCATCATCCTGAGTGGTTCCGCTGGAAAATATTGTAGGCTAAGGTTTTTGAAATAGACGTCAGGGTCTCTGTCTGAAGAGTTTCCATCATAGCTGTCAATGCTTTCGTTTGAGTTATAGTTGTTGACTAAAGTATTTAATACCATCTAATTTGTTCTTTTGTGTTTTTTGAATATAGTTGAGAAATATGTTTTCCTGCGAATCTTAAATATTTATTTTATATTTAATTAATAATAATAATAAATTTTAGATTTTTATTTTATTTTTCTTTTTACATATCATATATTTATTTCATCATTTAAAAATCATGAAAATTTAATTATTTATTATTTGTCTACTTTAATTTTAGTAGTTATATATTGAATTATTATTTAAAACAGTTGTTGCTTATATTTAACACAGTAAATATATAATTGTTTTTGTACGCTAATTTATTGAATCGAATAACACTATCTTCTTCTTTTATTTCTCAAATTATAAATTGAAACGGTGGAAAACAACGAATCTATTATTATAAGTTAGCTAAGCAGCATTAAAACCTAATAGTAACTATTATTCTTTATAGATATACATGTTTGTTTGAATCTATATATGTCGATATTTTGAAAACCAAATGAACTATGTTAATAATATGATCAAACATTTTTTTCTAAATTTTGAATTTTCCAAAAATGTAACGAATTTCCAAAAAGAATATAAAATATATATATTTAAAATAGTGTATAATTTTATATTTCTTGTATTAATTCATAAGACTATAGATCTTTAATTATAATAATAAAATAACTGATTTAAATAACTGATTCATAAGACTATATATAGATCTTGTAGTAAACCAGCTATTCACTTTTATAGGCATTTAGTGTGCCTCTTTACATTAGTGATTTGATTTGGTTATCTTAATCAAGCATGATTTCAGCTTTCTGCAGCCTTCCAGGTTCTATTATTCACGTGATTATCACTTCCATTTTATTGCGGACAATTATCATTTCTTAAGGTCACAGTTTGTGAATATTAAATAGTTATGTGGAGAATAAATTAAAAACATCCAAAGAGGTTTGTATTTCTTAGAGGATCATGACGTTGATGTTAATTTAGGATTGATTCCACTAAAATATAAAAATGTTTTGTTTCTTTCCAAACATTTGATAGTCGATTACAAATTTGATTTTTTTTAAATACGTAAGTTCAATAATAAGAAGTTCGGTTGCTATCAAAGTATCCTTGGGCGAGTATCAGTTCTGGAAGATCTAGTTTTGGAAAGTACCAGTAATCGACTCAAGTTAGTTGATGGTGATATGATAAAGAAAAACAGATATAGATACTGCAGCGAGTTGCTCAAAAAAAAAAAACTGCAGCGTAATGTATATTAAACCCTTCTCTGGTCGTAGAGAAATGCTTGTTTTGATCTTCCAAAGTCAACTTTTGCTGAAACTCACTAAAGTTCTTATTATACATTATAATCAAAACGGAATGAGTTGATCATATCTATTCACATGTTTAACTCATAATATACAAACGACAAAGAAAAAAAAGTAGATTGTTGACTTTGGTGACAAACTTTAGATTAATCAATCGGATGGATTGATATATTAACATCGTAGTGGAGAGCGCCTTCTGCATATTCCCAATATTTGCTCTCAAATACCTCATATGGCATCAGATTGAATCCCACTTCTTATATGAAGTTCATAAACAATTTTAATCGCATGTATCAACCCCACAAGTGCTCCTCCTTTCTTGACATTACGGGCTTCCCAAAATCAGAACATGCACGGGTCAGAAGATCACTAACCATGTAGTAACCAGCCAAATATTCAGGAGTGGCACCGATTGGCACTTGTGAATCATAAACTACAAGTCCGAGCTACAATACGTATAACATGTTAACTATGGAACAATCATAAAATATGACAAACAATCTAAGAGCACAACTTACTTTTGACCACTTGCTTAATGGGTCTGGATTGACTCCTCTGTTCAAAAGCACATCAGCAAGATCCCGTCTCCGAGTCTAAAAACAAAACAAACATCACGCTTGCATAACAACAAAAGACATAAGCTATAACCAAGGATATATCAGATGAAGGATATAACCAAGGATATATCAGAACCAAGATCACCTTAAGTGTGTTTGTCCAGATAGATGAAGGCCTTTGCTTATCAAAGGCTTCAATTATTTCCATAAGTTTAATTTCCATAAGTTCAACAGGAAGAAACAGCTGCATGAGAAAACCCCAATTCAACCTCCATAAGTAGAGAGCATTGGCAACATCAAAAAAAGGAACTTGAAATAAAAGAAAAGAGAGAGTAAATAAACCTCAAACAAAGTTCCAATAAGAAGACTATAGCCATAATAAGAAGCAAGATCAGATTTGAGCTGTTCAGCGCAATCTTTCCTGCTCGCTCCCTTTGGCCTCAGACCGTTAAAATTCGACAGAGCTCTAACAACTGAAAGAAACATGAAATGACTATTATACAAACATTCAGCAGTATATAAAGAAACAAACTTTGAGAAATGTTACTGACTCTCTTTGATTCTACTTTGCGGTAGAGGAAGATCAGGTGGCCCACGATATTCTTCTTCAAGCTCCTGGACACATAACAAAACAGCAGTTAGTTCTTGTCTCATTCTCACGGAAGGAACCAAGATTCGTTACCTCTTCAGTTGGCAGGCGAAACGTATCCTGTTCAGATTCTTTACCAGGTCCAACTTCCTTGTTGAAACCGAGATGCTCAGCATCAGCATCTTCCTCCTCTTTCGCTTTCGCTCTGTCAATAAATATCGTTTGAGATGAACTGTACATTGCAGGAAGTTGGGATGCCATAATTATAGCTGAAGCTGAAGCCGGTTATGGTGGGATACGAAGAGGTAGATTGATTGCTTCTAGTGAAAGGAGTGGATTAACTACAGGTAACGCGGAGTAAAGAACAGAGTTATGGATGGTGGAGACGTTAAGTAGTTCGGAACGTCGCTTTAGGCTTCTGTGTGTTTTCATCGTTGAGTTCGCGGCGCTAGAAGAAGACGATAGAAGGAAGAACCCTAATGCACGTGGGTTTCCAACATGTGTGTTTAACTTTGGGCTTCCGGTTTGGGCTAAATGTGCAAAATAAATAAAAGCCCAGATCATATCAATGTATTAAGAGACCCAACAGAAAACCAAAAATCACAAACAGCTTTAGGTGTCGACACGTATCGGCGATTGCCCCTCCCTCCATGGTGACGTGGCGCAAGGAGGAGAGAGTATATCCTACTTTATTGTATAAGATATATACACGTTTCTAAAACGTTTCCAAAACAAATAAAAACACAAATCACGTTTCCACGTTTTGAAACGTTTTGTTTTCGCGTATCCGTTTCCGTTTCTATGCAACCTAGTTATTAGGTTTCTCATCCCTATTATTTTTATGAAAGGACCATTTTGTGTTTGTCAACTTATTTTATTACAAATTACAATCAACAAAACAAATATCTCAGCCCAATTTAACTGGCTCATTAAGTATCTCAGCTCCTCGTTTCCTTTCCGCTTTAAACGCACAGAGAAACATCAAATCTGCAATCTCCATGGAAAAGTATCCCTCTTTCTTATTCGGAATGCTTCATGGTTTAGGTTTTGGGTATTTGTTTTTCGATTCCTCTTAGGCTTCTAGTCTTCTTGTTAATTTCGGAGGATTTGATTAGGGCTTGGATATGATGGATAGGATCAGTAATCTGTCGGATGATTTGCTCTTGAAGATTTTCTCCTACCTCCCTAGTCCCTACCAAATACGTTGTCACGACAACGCTCTTGTCCAAAAGATGGAAGTCTGTCTGGACGATGGTCCCAAGATTTGATTTTGACGATGGTTTCGAACTCGACCCTTCCCGATACGAAACATTCATCAATCACGTGGGCAGAACTATGTCGTTGCGCACATCTCCGGTTCTGGAATCTCTGAGATTCGACGTCGGTCCTTGTTGCAGTCCCGAAGATATGGTAACGTGGATCAGAACAGGGATGGTTCAGGGCGTGCACGAGCTTGAGATCTTCCACACTGAAGAACACTTAAAGGAACATAGACCAATCAAGTTACCAAAGAGTCTTTATACTTACGAGAAGCTCGAGGTCTTGAAACTCACTTACTCGATTGGTCTGGATGTTCCTGTCGATGTTTGGCTTCCTTCTTTGAAGACGTTGCACCTTATCAGTGTAAAGTACGAGACCAAAGATTGTCACAGTAGGCTTTTGTCAGGATGTCCTGTTCTTGAGGAGTTGGTGCTGGACAAGAGTTTAAACAGCCACTCTTTGAGAACTTTCTATGTTGAAATGCCTAGCTTGCAGAGGCTATCTGTAGTTGATGTATGTGAAGAACCGAACTACGGTCTTGATGGGCTTCATATGACTGTGATCAATGCCCCGTCTTTGATGTATTTGAACTTTGTAGATTACCATGATGACTTGTGTTTGTGTGAGAACATGCCTGAGGTGGTTGTGGCAAATGTTAAAGTTGTGTACAATAGTCCTGAGAAGCTACTGGGTTCTATTCCATCAGTCAAGCGTCTCTGCTTATGTTTACCCGCTTCATTGGTAATAAAATAGACCATTTTGTGTTTCATCTGATTACTGCTCTGCCTATGTTTTCAAACATTCTCTATGCAGCTTCTCAGCTGCTTTGGATTTGATCACCTTGTTCATTTGGAGCTATGTGCAGCTTCCCGAGGGTGGTGGGATCTACTTACTTGGATGCTAGAAAGTTCTCCTAAACTAAAAGTTCTCAAAATATTTGTGGTATCTCTTTTACCGAGCCTGATGGTTTCAGTTTGTTTATTCAAATGTTTCACTGTCGTAAGTCTGACATACAATAACGTGTGTTCTGTTAGTGCAATGAACTCCCTTGTACCACGAAGTCCATTAGAGGTCACTGGAAGGGACCAACTTCGGTTCCTGAATGTTTGATGTCCCATTTACATACTTTCAAGTGGAAGAATTACAACACAAAAGACGAAGAGAAGAAAATAGTGGCGTACATCCTCAATAACGCAAGACAGTTGAAGATTGTGGGTATCTCTGGGTCGAGATACTATTCAAAGGAAGAGAGATTGAAGAAACTCAATGAGTTGGTTTCGCTGCCTAGAGCTTCAAACTCCTGTCAGCTTCTCATGGACTGAAAAAAGATTGTCATATTATGTTCCAGTAAAATTCCTGTCTAAAAGTCAGATGTGTTAGTTAGATGCTCTTTAGGGCTGGGTTCGCGGGTCAACCCGCCCCGCATGACCCGCCAACC
>NC_027755.1:13251350-13258554 GCF_000695525.1 Brassica oleracea var. oleracea
TCGATTTTTTAAACTCAAAATTCCGACCCGCATAACCCGCGAAAGAAAAATCGTAAACCCGCATCCGCCCCGCTAAGATTGCGGGTAACCCGCGGGGCCCGCAGATAATATTAAATTTAATAAATAATTATTTTTTTTATCAATTAATTACTTTTTATAATAAAAATTATATATTTATAATTTAAATTATATAATTTTCATTAATTTATATATTTTTTACATATTTTCATTTTTATTTTTATTTATTTTAAAAAAATTTAGAAAAAAATAATATTTTTTTTATTTTACGGGTCGGCGGATATCCGCGACTCAAATTTGGTTGACCCGCACCCGCCCCGCTAAAAATCGACTCAACCCGCACCCGCACCCGCATGCTGAAATTTGTAAATCGATCGACCCGCACCCGCCCCGCGGCGGGTCAAACGGGGCGGGACCCGCAGGCAATGACCCAAATTCCTTATGTTCTTGTTATTACATGTTAGAATATTAGAGGAAGCATTAGTTTCACAAAAAAAAAAAAAGGAAATTAGAGGAAGCAGAGTTTACTTGTATTTAGGATGTGGTATCTTTCTATGTATATCAGAGGAAGCGGTAGGGGTGGGCGTTCGGGTTCGGATAGGGTATTTCGGATTTTTGGGTATTTCAGTATAGAGGTATAGAACCCGTTCGTGTATTTCTGTACTTCGGGTCGGGTTTGGATATTTAGATTTTGAAAAAAAAAATTTAAATTTTTCATTTTTTAAATTTCTTGTATTTAAAAATATAACTTTCACTTAACTAATTTTTTTTATTTTTAATAGATTGAATAGTTAATAGATTTGGACATAACATTTTGAAACTAAAAAAAAACATTAATTTGGTTATTGTTTTTAAATTTTGGATGTAACTTTTTGTTTATTCTTGAAATAAAAAGTTTGAGATGCATTTTAAGTGATTAGCAAATCATTTTCTCCGTAATTTTATGTATATCATATGAACTTAAAGTATGTGTAGTATCAGTATAAATATTATATATAAAATGAGAGATGTAAACTAGAAATATATGGTTAATTATACATATGTTCGGTTATCTTCGGATATCCATTCGGGTTCGGATATTACCTGTTCGGATATCCAATCTCTCATAATTCAATACTCGTTCGGATATTTTGCTAATTCGGTTCGGATTTCGATTCGGGTTTTTCGGATCGGATTCGGGTGCGGCTTCGGATATCGGATAAAGTGCCACCCCTAGGAAGCGGCCCGTTGGATGTTGTATCTTTATATATTTTCTCTTCCAAATTATCACTACTTTTGATCTATGACATTTATTTACTGTGTTTTAAAATTTTTATTTTATATTTTTTCCCTTTTATATGAGTATATGTATTTATAAATAATATAACACAGCAAAATTCTATAAATTAAAATCAGATAAATTAATAAATATGACAAATTCTGAAATTTTTCTAGTTCCAGAAAGAACTGATCAGTAATGTACCACAATATAATAAAAATAAAATAATATTAAAAACAAATATATAAATGCATGATTTTTAGTAATATTAATAATTAGTTATATAAAATTTATATAAATACAGATGAGAAATAATTTTTATTTTAATGTTATTTTATATTTTTGTTATTTAAACATTTTGTGTCATTTGTAAAATTGCATTTTATATTTTAACACATATAATTAATAAAGTACATTAATAATTTATAAAAAGAGACAAAGGTAAAAAATGATAAAATGTATCTGTTACATAAAATCGTGAAAAATTCTTTCTAGAAATAAATAATTATGAAGTCTAAAGATATAATTTTTTTTTTTGAAATTAATAAACCTACAAATTAATGAAATAGTATAATATTCATAATATTATAATTTTTACTGTGAA
The DNA here is from genome assembly GCF_000695525.1 of Brassica oleracea var. oleracea. Taxonomy (NCBI): domain Eukaryota; kingdom Viridiplantae; phylum Streptophyta; class Magnoliopsida; order Brassicales; family Brassicaceae; genus Brassica; species Brassica oleracea. The sequence goes on from NC_027755.1 coordinate 13,253,231, forward strand.
TAATTAATGAGAATGCATAATATATATAGTTTGACTGTTTGAGGTGCTAATTTTTTTGGTGTTATTTGTTATTCGATTTAATTATTTTAATTTTTTAACATTTATTAGTTGAATGAACACAAGATATATATATACATATAAACAATCTTACAGAATTCACAAGATACATATATGTAAGAGTGTTTCTCAAAAAAAAAATATTTCTTTCATTTCATATTAATTGTCGTTAAATTTTATTTCATGGTTTTATGTTTTAATACATCTATTTGATAATTTGATAATTTTATTCATATTTTTTTATTTTATTGAATAATATAGTGAAATAAAATCATGTAAATAAGCCTTAAAACATAAAATGTAATGATTTTTAAGCTGTATGAATATATTACAATCTTAAATCAAACGATTTATAAAACTGAAATTTGTTAGTTACTGAAAGTTTCTGACAAGGATTCTCAATAATTATTATAATAAAATATTGATTATAACAGTACACCTTAAATTTGTAAAGAATGCTGGACACTTCAAATAAAAATAACGTCATCCTCGTTGGTTTTGAGCAATTTGTTGAAGAAATATTTTGGGCCAGCCAAAGTAAAAGCTATTGGCCGAACCAACTGCAACAACACCCCCAACTTTCCAGCACATCTGAATCTCTCCAGAAGGCAGAAACATATCTCTCTCACTCTCCTTATCCACAATTTCCCCAGTCCCCTAAACACCCACTCTCCATTACTTCCGCGTGTAATTCACTACCTGGCTTTCCAATTTTATCTCGACATTGATATTCTTTTTCATTTTCTGAAATGTAGTGTGTAAATGTAAACAATCACAATTTTCCTCAAGAATATATAATCTAGTAAATCAACAATAGTATTAATAAATGATGGTCCTAAGTCTCCTGACCTCTATGACATTGTTGTAAATTAATAAACGAACTTGTTTCGAATAAATTGTTGAATCTGAGATTTTCTGGGGCCTTTTAAAGGTCTGTTTCTGTTTGAATTGATTTGATCTAGTTTTTTTAATTTTGCGTTTCTAATATCGTCTGTTTCAAATCACGAAAATAGTTTAAAGTATATTTCTGAAGAAAAAAACAAACAAAAGAGAGAATATGAGATTTCAGCATATTCCTCGCACTGTAGTGAAACGACGCGCTAATAAGTGACGCGTGGTAAAGCATTCGTCGGTCAACGAGAGAGCCACGTCATCTCGCAGTCTGTTTCTTATCATTATTTTTATCACCACCCACTAACGTCTTTTCCACACAGCAAATATCGTATTATTATTATTTTTAATTAAAATCACCAAACTTCATAAAAAACAAATAAAATAAAGAAAATTGTTCTTCTTCTTCTGCATCAAATAATCGGTTCAAAATCTCCGGCGATCATAGAAGAAACCCATTGTCCTTGGGGGATCGGGGGAAACCGCCATGGATGAGACCTATTCGTATCTAATGCAAATCCTGAAGAAGCCCTCTTTTACAGAGACATTCGTCGACGTCTTACTCTGCGCCGTCCCGATTTGGCTCGCCGTCATGATCGGTCTTTTGATCGGATGGTCTTGGCGTCCGAGATGGACCGGGTTGATCTATCTAGGGTTCCGTTCTAAGCTTCGGTTTCTGTGGACTGCGCCTCCTGGGTTCGGCGCTCGTCGTCTTTGGCTTGCTTTCACTGCTCTCTCCGCTTTCTCCGTTTGCCGCACCGTCTGGTCGAGGCGTGACACGTCAGCTAACAAATCGGGGAATGGTTCAGCGCCGACACAGCTGGCTCCTGTAGAAGAGAGTCCTCAAAGTGATGAAACAGGGTCAGTTTATTACAGAACATGATTGATATGTTTTTTTTTTCCCCCTTACAATCTGAGATTCTCTCTGTTCTGTTAATCATAGTTATGTGTTCAAAAAAGGAACGTTTGCTTTTAATGTTAGCTTGTAAAGTTATATAGTATGGTAGATTTGATTGATTTTGTATTTAGTGTAGCAGCGTTGATACATTAATTATACTTGCAGGGCTAGCGATAACACGACGGTGAGAGAGGAGATTGTGACAGAGAATGATCTAGAGCATTTGCTGCAGCTGCTTGAAGTTGGGAATGCGACTAGGGAATGGCAATCCATGATGGACAAGACTACTCCAAATATGAGTTACCAGGCTTGGCGCCATGAGCCTCAGGTAATCCATCTTCTTATCCATATCCCATGTTGAAAAATGAATCCGTTTGAATGGGATCTGATTCAGAGGTTTAGATTATTGGTTCCTTGAGGACAAGATAGTTTTCTTGTTTTTAATTATGGGTTTCATTGATGGAAATGTTTTTCTTTGGGATGACTATGGACGAACAGTTTTGAATGATCTGAACAATTTGGTTTTTAGTAGTATGCGTTTCCTTACTCCTTTGGGCGGCATTTTTATGATATTTGACTGAAACTGGTTGTTGCTATATAGAAGTGGTGGATTTTTAAACACTTGTTGAAAAATAATATTTGACCAAACCATGTGTTTAGCCTGAAAGGTTGTGTTGTTTGTCAGACAGGTCCTGTTATTTACCGCAGTCGAAGTGTGTTTGAAGATGCAACTCCAGATATTGTTAGGGATTTCTTCTGGGACGATGAGTTTCGACCCAAATGGGATTTCATGCTTGCCAAGTTCAGAACTTTGGAAGAGGACACTCAAACAGGAACTATGATTGTCCAGTGGAGAAAAAAGGTCTCTGGAGTTATGATACTTTGTTCTTCTTACAATCTAAGCTATTGTTGTCATTGGTAATTTTTCTTTTGCCTGCAGTTTCCCTTTTTCTGTAGTGACCGAGAGTATATCATTGGCCGGAGAATATGGGAGTCTGGAAACAAGTACTACTGTGTTACAAAGGTACCAGCGTCTCTTAGTATTAGTAATGGAATGAGATTGGTCCTAATTGTCACACTTGTTGATGTTTGTAGGGAGTTCCTTATCCAGCATTACCAAAGCGTGATAAGCCAAGGCGTGTGGAGCTTTATTTCTCAAGTTGGGTTATCAGAGCAGGTAAGCCTCTTCTGGAATGCAAGTCTTTGGGTTTTTTTTTTATAAGCTGGAACATAGTTTGGATGTTAAGTGAAAATACAAACACAAATGCAGTTGAATCCCGTAAAGGAGACGGACAGCCAACGGCTTGTGAAGTATCTCTAGTCCACTACGAAGACATGGGGATCCCAAAAGACGTAGCAAAGTTAGGCGTCCGTCATGGCATGTGGGGAGCCGTCAAGAAGCTACACTCCGGTTTACGAGCTTACCAAACCGGTAGAAAGTCAGACTCGAGCCTATCCCGGATCGCCCAGATGGCAAGAATCACCACAGTGCTTGACATGGATTCTACAGAATCATCTACAAGTGATGAAGACAGAAGCAGAGCAATGGGCTATGCGAGAAGGCAACGGGACAATCTGAGAGTGGACTGGAAATGGGTCGTTGTAGGAGGTGTTGCATTGGCTTGTGGCCTTCACACTGGGGTCATTGGTAAAGCGTTACTGGCTGGAGCTGGCCAGAGACTTGCTCGCCGGTGAAGAACCTTGTCGTATTCTTGTTATTATTATTGTCCCTTGACTGAAAAAAAGAGAAAACGTATACATATAACTTGCGGAAATGTATTCTTTCTTGCGACTCTGATGAGCAGGGCATGTGGTTTTGATGGTGAACCATGTAGAGTAGTAGCTTCAAGCTATGGAGAGTGAGATATGTATTTTTTTTTATAAATTATATGAATTTACATTAGCTGTTAAAAGCTTATAGTCTTTGCATGTGACAATTCGTATCTCTCATTGCGGTAATCAACATAGAGCAAGATGCCAAAACTTATCTTCTGCATCAGTTCACTACACAGTGCACACTAGCCATTCTTTATAGCATCTTATGGTTGCAATGCAGATGAAGTTCCTTGTTCTGCAGATCTACAAAGGTTGCTTCTGGTGGTTGTGGAAGATGCAGAGTCCATCACCAAACTAAGTCCGATTGATCTGAATCAAATTCAACATCAGATAGTGAACCCTTGGCCTACAAAAACCCACACAATGTGAGACATCAAACATAAAAACCATGATGGTGAAAAATAAAAGACATGAGGTGATCTGTTTTGTACATCTTTTACAAGTTCCACTTGTTCCTGGCAGTATTCAGAGTCTAGAGTTTGTTATCTCGCATGCACAGAATACCTTTTGTTTTAAAGATATTTCCAATGGTTAATTCGGGTACATTACCAGACATAATAACAAATTGTTTTATTGAATTGCGTTTCAATCATTGTGATGGAAGTATGAAGAAAGACGGTCAACTCAAGACATCAGATTTGGCCTGTAACAAATAAATCCGAGTAGCACCGCTATGATCTACTGTGGTTAACAATATTTTTAACCCAAACATCAGTGATCATTTGAGGAGATTCAGTCGCTATTCAATGCCCTAATAAATTAAACATCAACATCGATGTAATCCAAAGGCAGGCTCCTCAAGTATAACTCCACCTGCAATGCACAAAATCTTAAAAGAAATTTTTCTCTTTTATCGATCATTCAGTTGATCAACTAAACCAAAATATAAGAAAGAGGAAGACGAGGAAGTCACGTTATCCTTGATTTGGAAACTTAAAAATGGTTATTCAATCATGTATTTTAGTAGAGTTTGAGTATAAACACAATTCATTGTTATTCGAATGATAATTCTAAATCTATATTATAAAAAGAGAAGTACAAAATAAAATTATCCCTTAATTTTGCAAATTATTTACACTTTCATGCCACTGATATATTTAATGATTCTAAATTTAAGTTTTCTTTGTCTTTTTTTCAATTTAGTTAATGCAACTAAAATAATTAATAACCTACTTTTTAGGATTCTGAATCTTTTTCTATTTAATTAATGCATATTTCTAAATCTAATTTTAACCAAAAATCATAGCAACAATGATTTAAAAAGAGAAATTCTTCGGTTCACCCCCTAGGGTGAACCTCCAGATTCACCGACCAGTAGTGTTTGAGTATTTGATATTTGATATCTTTTAAAAAAGGAAACAAAATTGAATTTCCAAATAAAATTATATTTTCAAAATAAAACAATAAAAATACATAAAAATAGTTACAAAAAATAAATATATAAATATTGTTAAACCGTTAGCAAAATACTAAATCATATACCCTAAATACTAAACTCCAAACCCTAAATTATAAACCTTAAATCTTGGATAAATCCTGAACTCTTGGATAAATCCTGAACCCTTGGATAAACCGTAAACCGAAAATTTTAAACCCTAAATCATACATTAAAAACTAAATCTTAATAACACTAAACCCTAAA
>NC_027755.1:13259599-13270052 GCF_000695525.1 Brassica oleracea var. oleracea
GTCTATAGGTTCAAACATGAATCTAGGTCAGATATGAAAACAAATTTTAAAACTCAAACATTATTATAGAACAGCTACCATATTTCGAACAAATACCATATTTTGAAGAGAAAAAAAACAAATGATAAAAACCTAAAAACTCAATTGTTATGGTTCGAAATGAAAAATAATGGTAATTTGTAAATCAGTTTTCGATTAATAAATGAAAAACAAACAAACCCGCGCTTTCTAAGCGCGGGTCAAAATCTAGTTATATATTAAAATTTAGTGTTAATCTAATGATTAAAATCTAGTTTCTAAAATCTAGTGTTATTCAATTTTCAAAGATTTTAAAACTTTTGTATTTTAAATTGATTTTAAATGATCTTTTATGGAATTTCGTGAATAAATAATTGAACTCAAAATCCAATGTATATTGTAAAGATATTAGGATTCATCAACTTAATAAGTGATTTTAATTCACTTATTGAATAACATCTCCTAGTTTCATTTTGAAATATATTTCTAGATATGAAATATGTAATAAATTGCATGTTTAGCCGGAAAACAAAATTTTCAAGTTTTGGCAAAAACAAGATCTTCGGGTTTTGGCGAAAAACAAGATTTTCATACTTTAGCGATCAAAATTCGATTTTACGATTTAGGTGAGAAAACTCATTTTAAGGTTTTGGTAGAAAAATTCATTTTTATTGTTTTGACAAAAATGATCGTTCAGAAATTGTCATAGATTATTCGGCCGACCATATCCACAAAGCCTTCCCACTTTTGTCCATGGACAATTTAGGTTTATGTCATTTTAGTCCACAATGTATTATGGGTTTGACTAAAACCGGTTTGTTTGGATTTGGACATAGACAACCCATGGTCAGTCAATCCATTCGACAATCCTACTTTTGGTCAACACACAAATTTGTGACTTCTTTCTAAAAACAATTATATTTCCTATATACCCTCACACAGAAAAGTTATAAACACATTAGATTATAACGATACAAAATAAAATTCAATATTCGTCATTCATATTGTACTCATTTTTTGTTCAAAATCTGTTCTTGTACTTCTCCATTGCCCTAGGAGCTGAAATCAAATTCAGCAAACAAAACAAGAACCACAATTAGAGTTTATGATATATAATCATAAGAGTACAGAGTCACTTAAAGAAATGAACAATGAAGAAAACGTACCAAGTCCAATTGCTTCGGATCCTTTCATAATGCGCAAACGTTTCCATGACTCGATAAACATCCTGAAATCGCAAGTTGGGTTGATTAAAACATCATATCTGGATAACTAACATCATATCTGGATAACTAAAATTAGAGATCTATTGAAATTATAGAAAAAATCTCACGCAACGAAATTGATGTGCTGGATACAAATGAGCCAACAAACTGATATAAGTATATATAATATAATTTGAAAATGTCCTGTCCCATGCCAACCAAAGCGTGGTTGTGCGTCTAATAACACATGGATTTCGATTATCCTTTGGTTGCTTCTAATAAATCTCATTTATAATGGTTTTTCTCGAGTTAGAGATTAAATAGTTATATTATTGATGAACAATACTTATTTAAAAAAAAAGAGGCAGCTAATAAAAAGAAAGAAAATGGAGGAAACTCACGGCCAGGGGACATCACCAACGAGCATCCAGTCACCATCTTTGTCCTCGTAGCTTGGAACATACTCAGAACTGTTTACTAGATCCATCACTTTACTCTCGTTCATAAAGTCTATCATCCCTTGTGCTCCATAACTCCCTTTAATGAATCAAAATTCCCATATTCGTCATATCAGTCAAACAAATATTGTCTAGCTTGTTTACCAAAAAAATAAAAATATTGTCTAGCTTCAAATGTTTGTGTTTAGGTTTGCGTTTACATGTGAAAAAACTAAAAATTTAACGAGTTTATATTTCTAATCTTAGTGAGTTATTTTGGAAAGAAAATATAGCTGACCATAAACGCAAAAGCAAAGAAAGAAGCGAAAGCTTTGTGGGTGTAGATGCGTACCCATGGTAAAAGAGCTAAACATTTTGGCCAAGGCATCAGAAAGTTCCTTATAGCTTGTGTACATCTTGAGGTCAACCTTACGAAGGTAAGGAGCTCCATCCATTGAAACCTTCACAAAGGCGACGGTTCCTCCTCCTCTGTCGCTCGATGCCTCCTCCACTTCGCTACACTTCTGATGAGTCATAACACTTTTTCGGTAGTTCCTCACCGGTGGCCAACCTACCACTTGTGCTCTACACAAATGATAACAATATACGTCCAATAATGTCACTATTTTTACAACCTTAAGTATGTTATTTATAGATCCATAAATAATTCTCATATATGTGTAGTTTCAAGAACTAGTATATATGTATGAATCCGGAAAATCAGTTTTATTTATAGGAATAGTGTAAATGGAAACTAACTTAGCAGGAGGCTTAGAAGGGTCTTTGTGGAGAGTCTTCTCCTTGGGAGCTCCGGCAACGTTGAGATCCACGGATCCTTGTTTGGTAGAGTGAAGACCGAGTTTGAGTTCAACTATCTCAGAGAAGCCTCTCTTGTTCCTCAGACATGACTTGGTTGGAGTCTCCACGGGATCTGGGCCTCCAGGGAGGCCAAGACAGAGCTCCGTTTCCTTTAGGTTAATCAACTGCTCCATAATCTTTTCTCTCTTTCCTTTTTCTTTGATTATTTATTCTTGACCAATATAGTCTCTTCTTGGGGTGAAGTTTTTTTTTTTTTTTTTTTTAAAATTCTTGGGTTGAAGTTTGATAAGTAGGGAAGAAGAAAAGGAGAACTAGAGAAGAGTCGATTATATAAGGAAAGAAAGAGGCTATAGGTTCAATAAATCCGGGATTTTCGATAACTAATTCCCTTAGTTTTTTTTTTAATAATAGAGAGAAGGTTGATCTATTGTGTATATGCATGTGCATGCGATCCCTACATTTCTTGATATGTGGGTTCGCAAGAGACGTGACCTTTTCCTAGACATTGGTAGTTTATAGTAAATCTAACTATTTTTTGTCCAACAGGCAAAAAAAGATACAAACTATATGTAATGTTTTTTTTTTTGAGAAAGTGTTCAAACTATATGTAACGTTTACTTTCATCCGTTTTATTTCTCGATTTATCAAAAATTGATTGATATAGTTTCATCAAGTTATTAGTTATATTTATATACGTAAATATATCTTAAATATATTGAGATTGTGTAAGAAAAATATTAAGGTCTACAAAAAAAAAGTGTATTTGTATCTCATGATAATTAATGTGTGTACTGATGGTTTGTTTTATTGCCTACCAATTTCAATTAGGGATGTTGCTTCCATTGGTCAACTGTTAACGAATCAAAATCACATGTATAAAAGCAAGTGGGGTTTTTTTTTGGTGTAAAGCAAGTGGAGTTGGGTGGTAACATTTCATTAATCGTATTTAGTCAACATTATTTATATGATTAATAGTACTGGTCTATGGGCGTTCACATTAAATTATAATTCCTCAAATTTCGAAGTGAGCATTATGACCAAGCTTAATCATACTTAACGTACACAAACTATATTCATTGACGATGGACCATCTTCACTCAACATTTCCCCGAATTTCCGTTAAAATGTTGGGGAAATTTTCCGAAAACATGTTTGGCTAGGTTGTCGATTAATCATTATTAAAATGATTAATTAATTTAAATAAGCTTGTTTTCCGAAACCTTCAAATTATGTGGTTCAACCGTTCAAGTATATAACCCATATGAACGTATAATTTGTCCAACGGAAATGGCGGATATTGACTATATTTATTTCATGCTCAATTACATTTTCTTAGTTTAAGCATATCATAATCATTTTTTTATAATCAAATTTAAAATTGTGGGTTTTAGCTAATCACTGGATACCAAAAAAAAAAGAGAATAGATAAAGATATAGTGGGCCGTTCACAACTTAAAATAATGAAGAGCACATGGATTTTACTCGCGACCACAAGATCATCATACCAGACTTACCAGTCATTGTTGCCAGGGGATGAATATTATTTCTTAGATACATTACAAGATTCCAGTGTGCCTAATCTTCTTATAACAATAATGGATCCTTTGCTTAACCATATCAAATATCAGCAAAAACCGATACTCAAATCTTATGAATATATTTAAAAGTATAATTAAGGATTAGTAAATCAAGATCATACCAATCCAATATTTTTGATATGTTTCTATTTTTGTAACTTTTTATTTTACATTATTATTGCAATATATTTATTTGTAAAAAAGATTATTTACTTTAATTAGTTCTTGATAAGTCACATATTCTCAACTAAATATCATTTTAGTTTTATATATATATCCAAAAGAATATCTATGACATGATATTCTTTTGAATATCTACAAAGACACTACTTTCTTACGGGAAAATGGTCAATTTCGACCTCAACAATTTTAGTCGTGTCAAACACGACCCGAACAAACCGCCAGTGCCAAATATGACCTTAACTCAATTATTATTCAAAAAATTACATGAACTTTTTAAAACGTGCATGAATCTACATTGAATCTAACAGAAGTTAGTCAACCATTAACAAGATAAAACGACGTCGTTTTGATATACAGAAAAAATGCCAATTTCGACGCCAACAATTTCAGTCGTGCCAAATAACAATCCGAACAAATGGCCAGTGCCAATTACGACGTCAACTCAATTATAATTAAAAAACTACATGAAATTCTTAAAACATGCCTAAATATACATTGACTCTAACAGAAATTAGTCAACCATTAACAAGATAAGACGACGTCGTTTTGATATATGTATATATATATATATATATATATATTTAAAATATGTTCATTCTGGGACTCAAACCCATGCTGTGATACCTTTTTAAAAGGATACACTAACAACTAAAATAAAGTAACTTTTTGAAATATTATTACAAATTTATATAGACTAATATTCTTCTTCATCTTATCAAATTTAAAACTTTAGTGATTGTTTTTATATATTTTAGTTATTGTTTAATATGTTTAATATTTTGAACAAGATATCTTAGTGAAAGAAAGGTAAAAGGCATCTATAACATTTTTGAACAAAAGATCACAAATATATAATATTAACTTTGAAAAAAATTCCACTTAAGTTTAAAAATTTAAAATAATTTATATAATTTTTTTTATAAATAGCTTCAAAGTTTTAAGTATATTTAATATCATATAATTATAAATATTTTATTATTTACATTTTAGTAATATATAAGTTTATTAAAGATATGATAAGTAAAAAAACATGTTAATGTATTTATATAAACCATAAAAATTATCACCGAAGTTTTAAATTGGATAAGATGCAGAAGAATAATAGTTTATATAATTTCAAATTTGTAATAATATTTCAAAAAGTTACTTTAGTCTAGTTGTTAGTGTGTCCCTTCGAAAGGGTATTACAACACGGATTTGAGTCCCGAATGAACATATAATAAAAAAATATATAAATCAAAACGACATCGTTTTAATTTGTTAACAGTTGACTAACTTCTGTTAGAGTCAATGTATATTTAGGTACATTTTAAGAAGTTCAGGTAGTTTTTTCTAATTATAGTTGAGCTGAGTTCGTAATTGGCACTGGATATTTGTTCTGGTCGTATTTGGCACGACTGAAATGGTTGAGGTCGAAATTGGCTATTTTCCCGCATAACAAAACAACATCGTTTTATCTTATTAACGGTTGACTAACTTCTATTAGAGTCAATGTAGATTTATGCACGTTTTTAAGAAGTTTGAGTAGTTTTTTGAATAATAACTGAGTTGAGGTTGTATTTGGTACTGACTATTTGTTTGGGTCGTATTTGGCAGGACTGTAATTGTTGGAGTCAAAATTGACCATTTTCCCATTTTTTTACTATTTAACTTATCAACCAAGTTAAAATCGTTAGATGGAAACTTAGAGTTTAGAGTTCTAACGCATAAACATATTAATCGAGATTTAAACATTAATAAATTATCCAGTTATTTTTATTATTGTAAAGTTATATAATAAAACAAAATTTCTAAATATACAAGACACTAAACATCAGCAATTCTAGCTGTTTATATGTTTAAACTTATGATAAACGCGAATAAGGAACAAAGTCAAAGTCCCAAAGTATAAAACCTAAGAATAATTAAAACATATTTTACATTTTGAATAAGATGGTGGTTTTTTCAAATTGTTCAAAATAACGTAGTATTAAAATAATTTATAAAAAGTCAGACATAAATCACATTGTTTAACCGATTTGACCGATTAATCAAGATTCTTGTAAGGTTTAGCCGAAAAAAGAATTTTGATTCACATGCCCTTCCTCAAAAAAGAAGAAGGAATTTTGATTCACAGATTGATTCACATTCATGAACGTCTAAGCGACACCTAATCGCTAGCTAAATAGATCCGTTGAATGGTCGGATCAACAATTAATATACTTATATATATATATATATACTACTAATAAGTATTTATTGATAGATTATCCGATGTTTAATCATTTTATATTAAAATTCCTGGATACGTGATTGGTATGCATGTGTTACGAGACCAGCGAGAAACAAGTCCGAAAAAACTTAATATAAGGAAGCATAAGATAAAACTTAAGACATACCGATACATAAACTGATAAACTGATTCTTGTCTAAATAGTGAAGCACACCCACAAAACCCTATCTGTAACCTGTATCCACAAAAACTCTTACAACTGACCCAACAATAGTAAGGTGAGGATAGACGGACAAGTCACATCCGATAGGGCAAAAAAGAAACATACCAAATCCCAAGGCTATGTTTTTGACTTATCAACATCCATCACTCCCCCATTAAAGCAGTGTTTCTGTCACTCACCCTTCAAATTCTCATTTATTTCCCCCATTTTTTATTGTTCTCATTTAGATTTTCAAATATATACGTCTTCTAAGTTCTACCCAATATTAGCCCTGGGACGGATCCGGATATCCGAGAAATTTAGGATATCCGGATCCGGATCCGGATCCGTCGGATCCGTGGATTTAATATCCGGATCCGGATTCGTGGTTTCCGGATATCGGGGTTTCGGATATCCGTCTCGATATTCTATTATCCGCGGATATCCGGATCCGTCAAAATAATTAAAAATAATTTTTTTAACAAAAAATACTAATTTTTTTAAATATAATACATAAATTAAATATTTATAAATATATTTATATATGTTTATAATATTGTAAAAACTAAATTATAATATTATAAGATTAATTCATGTATAAATATTAATATATCAAATATAAATATTAATAAAATTTAAAAATTTAATGTATTTTAAAAATACGGATCCAGATCCGGATATCCGGAACTAAAAATTAAGATATCCGGATCCGGATTCGGTTTGCACGGATCCAAGATTTTACTATCCGGATTCGGATCCGGGCACCCCGGATATCCTATTTTCGGAGCGGATCCGGAGCGAATCTCGGATCGAATCCGGATCTCAGATAATAAGTCTCAGGCCTACCCAATATAATTAAGAAAAGATGAAGATAGGTTTTCTCCTCATGGAGCATCTTTCATACTCGTCATCTTCTTCGTTAGTCATCTTCCAAACCACAAATTTTTCTTCCATAAACACCTTTCAATACGTGTCCTCAAATTTATTTCCTCATCCTATCCTCTTGTTTTCTTCTAACTGATTAATAAATGCATTCGATCTATTCTATTCATACATATATGGATTAGGTTTTAGTATCTAATCTATTTCGAGTTCTAAAAAATGAGGTATAAATATGAGGAAATTTATTTTGTGGATGCTATTAATGTTTTTTTGTCTGCGGATGCTATTAATGTTTTCAAAGAGGAAGAGTGGATATTATATGACTAGTGGATCTATTTTTCATTATGCATTATATAGATTATGTCAACGCAAACTCGTTTTGTATTATCGATCTCCTCAGTATATATTAGACAATCTTCTTGGCTTTTTTAAAACAATCTTCTTGGCTTTGAGCCATGAAATATAAGTTTTCTTAATAATAACTTTAAAAGTTTCAGACCTTTGATTTCTAATTTTATCTGAAACTAGCCATTAATAATCCTCTTAAATACAGTTAAACTAGCCATTAAAAATCATCTCAAATAGGTTTTCTTATTAGATTTTCTATTTTATGTTTAATTAATATCTTGCTTTTAATATTTCTAATTAATGAGTTAAGAGCACACTGATGAAATTAGAAAAATCATCAAATATAATCATTAAAAATATAAAATGACATTTATATTGAAACAAATATAAAAACTAAATAACTACTTAATATGAAACGGAGAGAGTAATTACAAAGGATTCACAAATATCACTAGATGACAGATCAAAAGTTCACTAACCCAAATATAACGTTGAATTATGAAAATACATGTTAACTAATCTTTTTAAGTGTGTTGAATTCATAAAAATGTCCAGAAGAAAAATTCAAGAGTTTTTTTGCAAAGCATTTATAAGTTTTATAAATCAAAATCAAAGTATCAAATAACAAAAAGTGATTGGTAGGGTGGTGATTCATATATAAAACTATCATATAAAATTAGTATATGATATATAATTTGTTTATTTCGAAAAAATATAGATATATATTTATAATACATACATTAATTTATATTATTATTTAAAATAATTAATCATATTTACTTATATTTAAAATGTGAAATGTTATTCCTTTTTAAATTAAATATTTAAATATTATCTTTAATTTTTTTTTATTATTGGATATAAATATAGTTTTTTGATGTTACTAAATAAAATAAATAAAGTATATTAGCTTATTTTTTATTTTTTTGCATATTATAATCGTAAATGCTTTACAAAAAATTTCATATGAAAGCATTGGACAAACAATATTTGGAGAGTATTTGAATTTTCTAGATATTATTATAATTTTTTTTTAATAATTGTTGATTGGATAATAAAAAACATAATGCTTATGATAATGCTCTATCAATCATGATCTAAGTCCAACTGATGGAGCATAGTTTGTAGTTGAGGGCAAAATCATGCAATAAAGCCAGCTACAAATTAAGTTTTGAAGTCATGAACATCCACTCGTATTAGCATCTGATTAATCTCATGAGCATATTTCAACTAAACGTGAAACTTAGCTAAAGTTACAAAATTTTGGGAAAAAGATGGTCAATATTAAATGGAATGAAAGTTTACACATATGATGTTTTTAGCTTGTCTAAGGGCATGATTAACCATGTTCTCTTAGCCGGAGTTTTTAACTCATGAGTTGACATTTTTTTGTTTTTTGTCTTTTTTTTATACACTTTTCGACTAAGAGACGGATCTTATATCTTTTATTTAAGAGACGGTTCTTAGCTTTTCTTAGTTAAAATCTAAGAAAAGCTAAGAACCGTCTCTTAGCCGAAGCTAAAAACTTCAGTTAAGAGACTGGGGTTAATCATGGTCTAATGAGCTGATCTTTTCTTTTCCATGACGAGACCGGAAAATTTTCAGCTGGTTCCACCATGAAGGGCATGTCCTCAGAATCAAGTTGTAACAACTCACTTGTTTCCTGGTACATCCGTAAATTTCATGAATTCATCCATAGTGTCAAGGAGTTCTATACGCTGGGATCCACCATGGAATTCTGGTATATGAGTATATCGAGTCTGATACCCGATGTCCAGTGTGAATCGTTGTTGTTTCTATTTCGGCGATCACGAACCTATCGTGGTTGTTGATTGTTTGCATCGCTTCCGAACGGTCATTAACATTGATGTCGTCATCGTGCTGTTCGAAAATAAGGTTATGGAATTGGTTTGGCTTTGTTGATGTGTTGTGTTTTCTGCAGCATTGACAACGAACGTGGCTTTAATGCTCTGCTGAATTGCTTCTGCCAATGTCCAGTGTAGAAGATTATGGAAGGATTCCTAGAAATCTTCCAAAATTGTAAAAAGTGTGTCTAGTGATATTACGTGTATACGCACACCAATTAACCTAATGTGCACACTACCACAATCGAATGGTATCTCGATGTAGCACTTTAGGATCGAATCCACAGAGACCAACTATTACACTTTATCTTTATGGGATCAATATCAAGCTAAAACAATATGGGGGTTTAAAGATTTGAGGGTTTCGTGAGAAACAAGTAACAAGATTAATTAAAGTATTCAGATAACTAAAATGCTAGCCTAGGGTGGTTTGATCGGGTGTTAAGCAAGTGTGAACCAAACAATTATTCAAGTTTAATTAAGAGCAAGTCTAGAACTCGGATCACTCAAGTAGAACAGTCCACTGTCGTGGTACTGCTCCCTATGCTGATCGATCTTGATACCTAAACTCTCGTTTGGATCAAGATGCGACAGCAAGCAATAGAGGTCAAGTCCGATATGTTCACAAAACACCCTAACATCTACTTTCGCTGGTTAGGGATGCAATGCTCATTCAAGTTATGTCTAGCAACCTATAACACTTTT
>NC_027755.1:13273119-13273322 GCF_000695525.1 Brassica oleracea var. oleracea
TTCTTCGTTGGTGAGCTGATGCAATGGTCCTTGTGCGTTGCTCCGAGTATGTCTACTGGTCATGCACCTGGATCATTAGCTGTGACAAAGAAACAGAGGCGAGTTAGATATCTTAGACTTAAAATGAAACTAAAAAGTGGAGGTAAAAAAAAAATCTGGTCCCCGGCAACGGCGCCAAATTGATATTACGTGTATACGCACAC
>NC_027755.1:13273335-13286715 GCF_000695525.1 Brassica oleracea var. oleracea
ACAATCGAATGGTATGTCGATGTAGCACTTTAGGATCGAATCCACAGAGACCAACTATTACACTTTATCTTTATGGGATCAATATCAAGCTAAAACAATATGGGGTTTTAAAGATTTGAGGGTTTCGTGAGAAACAAGTAACAAGATTAGTTAAAGTATTCAGATAACTAAAATGCTAGCCTAGGGTGGTTTGATCGGGTGTTAAGCAAGTGTGAGCCAAACAATTATTCAAGTGTAATTAAGAGCAAGTCTAGAACTCGGATCACTCAAGTAGAACAGTCCACTGTCGTGGTACTGCTCCCTATGCTGATCGATCTTGATACCTAAACTCTCGTTTGGATCAAGATGCGACATCAAGCAATAGAGGTCAAGTCCGATATGTTCACAAAACACTCTAACTTCTACTTTCGCTGGTTAGGGACGTAATGCTCATTCAATACATGTCAAGATATCTCCTAAGCGGTTAGCTAGGCGATAAACTTAGGATCTAACATCAAGTGATCAGATTAATGGAAGCCTTAAGAATAGTATGGATGAAGAATAATCAAGAATAGCTTATCTATGTTTAGCTCATATTTCAACACCCTAAAAACCCTAGGCATGCTAGATCACTACTCAATCATGATGCAAGCAATCAAAGACATAGATCCTGAATGAAACTGCATAATAAAAGAGATAGAAAGAGGGTTCAGGATAATGTTCTCTATGGTGAGAGAGATGGAGCCTTCTCCCTTTACAATCCAAAAGCACAAAAGTCTCCAATGGTTTTCTTCTGTCTAGAATAGCGTAGAATGATAAAGAGAAACAAAAAATATGATATATCAAAGCCACAAGCGGCTGGGAGAGAAAATAGGGATAATTAGGGCAAATCCCGTAATGATTGTAGTTTCCTTAAAAATCTCTGCCGCTGGAATACTCACTTGGAACAGTCACTCGGGTTGCTCCGCTATCTGACTGTTCTGCGTGAAAACCACCAAATTGCATTGTTTTCTGCCTCTTTTGTTCCAGCTGGTCCATCTCCCATCCAATGCAACTCCAGACCTGTAATGACTCCAAAAGGACTAGAAAGACTCGATAAAGACTTGAAAACCAATTTAAAAGCATATATACAAGATGTATAAAACACCATATATCAATTCCCCCAGACTTAGATCCTTGTTTGTCCTCAAACAATGTCAAGTATCAAGAACAGGGAGAAAGGTTTGAAAGTGTGGGAACTCTCCTATTCTCAGCAACCATACTTTAACCACGAATCTCTGAAAACCAATTTAAAAGCATATATACAAGATGTATAAAACACCATATATCATCTAGTCATCCACATGTTGTCTTACTGGTCTCCATGCCATTGAAATACAAGATCAATACCACCTATCTAATCTTAGTAAAGTCTTTGATACCAACCAACAGAGTGAAAGTATGGATAGCATATAAATAATGTTAAATTCTGAGGATGCCTTCTAAATAGGGGTGGGCATATCGGTTTAGTTTTGGTTTGATTTGGTTAATTTTGGTTTTATAAAACTCAACCCAATCAAAACCGAAGTAGCTTTGGTTTGGGTTTAGTTTGGTTCGGTTTAGTTCAGTTTGGTTTAGATTTAGTTTGGTTCACTTTATGGTTTGGTTTGGTTCGGTTCGATGTAGTTCGGTTTGGTTATAAAATATGTTGGTATTAGTCTGATTAAAAAATAATCAACTTATAAAAAGTAGGGGTGGAATATAAACTTTGTTAGCTAAAAAATCCAATACTAAAACAATGTATTTAAAAACTAAAAGTACGAATATTAAGTTTATCTATCGTATAAAATATGGTCTAACTAAAAAGAGCTCTTCACTAAAATCTAAAGCAAAAAAAAAAAACTAAAAACCCAATTTGACTATAGAAAATTCCAGACGTCTGTCTCATGCCACTGAGAAATAATCTGCAACAAGACTTTAATATGCTTACAGTTTTTAGGTTTCGTTTTAATACATTCTTTAGGTATTACGTATTAGGATTAGAATTATAGAATATATATAATAATATTATTTGCAGCATATTTGGGAACTTAAAAAATATAAAAGGTACGGAAAAAAAACGGAACTTAAACTAAAACATTTCACAATATGTTAATATACATATATCTATTATTTATTAATAGATAATATATTGGGTTATCGGTTTGGCTCGGTTAAAACCAAACCAAACCAAACAATTTGGGTTGAGTAGAACATGATTGGGTTATGTAAACAACATGATTTGGTTTGGTTCGGTTCGTTTTTTTTGCCCACCCGTACTTCTATCAAAGCCTTTTTAAGTTTGTCGAATACTGAAAAATGCTTAGAAGTAGGATTCAAGAGTTTATTGCAAAGTTTTTATAAGTTTTATAAATTAAAATCAAGGTATCAAATAACAAAAGAGTAACTTCATATTTATAAGTTCACATATGAGACTTATAATCCTAATAGAATTTGCAAAGTAAGTAAAAGCAAACCCAAAAAGTAAGTAATAGGAAATTAAGAAGAAAATGAAAACATCAAAAAATCTCTATAATATTATTTAAAAACTTAGTTTCCTTCGTGACACGCTCATCTTAACTCTCACAATGGTTTATTACACTCATACCCTTAATGAAATTAAAATATTATTTTTGATTGCCATTAATAACAATTATTTATGTTTCTTTTTTATTAATAAAATTATGATTAATTTTTAATGTAATTTTCCTTTTTTCACTAAAGCACATAAATAATAAAAAGGAAATATTTGTAAAATATAAACATAGATTTTTACATAAAAAAAATTTAGTTTTATTATTTTTATGTAACCCACAACAACAAAAATAAAAAAATAACTTTAAATTTTATAAATATATACTTATAAATATATAAACATAACTTCAGAAAAAAAAAGTAAAAAGGGAATAATTCAGATATTATTTTCTAAAAGATAATAATATTCTTAATCTAATAATTAATAAGAAAATAATTTTAAACAACAAAGATTATTATTTAATATCTTATATTTTTCAAAAATGATTATATCTTATTATTATTTCAAAACTAAATAAATATTTAAAACTTTCAGGCTGTAACAAAATAAATAATATTTTGTATTTATCAATATACTTTTGATTGAATGATTAGAATTTTTATAACAAAATTTAACAACATAGAATTTTATCGAAAACAGCATATATCAAATTATACATAATCTTACAAAATATATTTTTATCCTGAGAGAGTAAGTAAACAAAATCTAACTTAACAAGATGTTCTTATTTTAGTTTAATTGTAACCAAAAAATTGTGATCATAATTTTGATACAATCCAGTATAATAAAATAGGAATAACCAACCATTCGTAATATGAAAAATCAAATCAAAAAATTATTTTTATTTAGCACGTAACAGTGTTTAAATAAGTGTGTATAAAATTTTTAAGTATTAAAATTTATGCTTATTAATGCAACTTTGATTTAATATTTATTTTTCCTATTTTTCCAAAACAATAAATTTACAAATATATTTACAACTATAATAGAATGAACCGAACTACATGAAATTAAGAAAATAATAATCCAATTTAAATATAATAAAAAAATCTTGGTTTAATTTAAAATAATAGACGTAATTTAAAATATTATAAATAAATATTTTAAAATAATATAAAATATTATATGTGAAATCAAATCTCTTTTTTTCAACGAAAACAAATCTCTATAATCTCTATAATGTGTCGTACTTACATTAATTCTCACGACGGTTAATTACATAACTATTCTTAATAAACTAAAAATGTTTTTTTAATGATTTTTATTAATAGAAACTATTTTTATTTATTTTTTCTTAATAAAATTTAAATAAGCTTTCAAACTAAATTTTCCTTTTTTCAAAAGAACATAAATAAGAAAAAGGAATATTTACAAAATTAAAATGTATATTTTTATATATAAATGGGTTTAAATTTTATCACCTTTTAGCTTTTCCCAAATGCATAAATAAAAATAAAATATCTAGTATTTTTTAAAATGTACTTACTTATCTATATAAAATACAAATTCACAAAAAAAATTGAAAAAGTAAAATAATTTAGACATTATGTTATATAAGATAATAATATTTTATCAAATGAATAATAATAAAATAATTTAAAAAACATAAACTCATTATCTATCATATGTTTCAAAAATAATAATTACATAGATTATATTAACGAACTAAAAATTATACCTAAATACCATCTTGATAACTATTTTGTTTCTCTTTTTAATAAAACTTTAATTAGCTTTTTAACTTTTTCTTTTTTCAAAAAAGCTTAAACTTCCTTCTTTTTTTACAATAGCACATACAAAATACAAGTAAATATTTATAAAATATAAAAAGTAGATTATATATAAACGAAATTTAATTTTCTTTTTCTTTTATATTTGTCCAAAAACATAAACAAAAAAAGATATATCTATAAATTTTAAAAATATAGACATATATTTTATCAAAATTACTATATAAATTAAAGAACAATATATTGATCAACCTAAGGAAAAATTAAACAAAATATAATTAACAATATTATTCTTATTTTAGTTTAATTATAACCAAAAAAATATGATTCATTTGAAATAATGATATAACTCAATATACCAAAATATAAATAGCAAAACCAATCAAAATATGTGATAGACCATGAATTTGACCCACTTTTACCCATGGTTTATAAGTGTTTTAACTACTATTTATTATATTCTAGAGTCTATTTAGTATATTTATAGGATCATGAGTGATTTGTAAGAAAGTGATGATTTTGGAGCATTTTGGAAATGTTTGGAGAAAACATCTGAGCTGACCATCGAGCACGACCATCGGTCGATATTTAAGAAGAATAATCGATCGATGTTCACATCTTGACATCGATCGACAGCGAAGCGCGCAGAAAGCCCGTTTGGACCCAGCCGACTTAGAGCCCAAGTCTTCACCAATTTACAAGACTACCCCTGACGAGTTTTAATCTAATTATATAAGCTTTGCCAACATGTTAGAGGCAAAGTGTGCTTTCTTCTTTTACTATTTTCACAGCAAAAGGTTTTCTAGGATTTTTCGTAGATTGGAGAGAAGATCCAAAGAGATTTGTGATTGAAACTCCATTGATATCTATCTATTTATCTATGCAGTTTTTATACCTTATTGCTGTTATGAATTGCTTAGCCATGTCTGAGTAATTCTCTTGTTAGATTTAGGGTTTAAATAGGTTATGAAGGATTAACCCCAACTATAGATTGCTAAGTTGTGATATTCATCTTTAGGATTGTCATTAATGCATGTTTCTCTACTAGCTACCTAGAATTTTCCCTAGGAGTTGTACACATAAGCGATAGCTTGCATCTCACCCTGAATCCATCTCAACCCGTGCGTTAAAGCTTGACCAAACGCGTCGATCGATATTCCAATCGAATAATCGCTCGACGGTTCAACAAGTGAATCGATCGATATTCCTATAGAAGCCTCGATCGATACTGGTCAATAGACAAACCTAGAAAGCGAGAGCCTAACGGTTTGTTTATAAGTGTTGAGCCCTATAATATCATGCATACAACTTGTTAGGCATCCGTAGGATTATAATCCTGATTACCTGAATAAAAACCCTAAGTCTAGCTACTTTCATCTAAGTACCAAATCCCCAATCAATCAATCGAGCAACTGCCTTGCTCACAAACCTGTCTTTTACATTTAAACATAATCAACATAGCGTAATCAACCTGATTAGATTTATTAGGTTCCATAGCTCCCTGAGAATTCGATCCCTAAGTACTATAACTGAACCTTTTATTTGAGAGAGTAATTCACTCCGTAGGGTAATTTGAGTGAGATCAAATTAGGCGTCATTGCCGGGGAGCTTTGATCGCTTAATAGATTTAGTCTGATTTAGCCTAGATTTTTTCTTAAAACCACTTTTTGATAAAAAAAATCTTGTTCTTTCAGGTGCATGCCCAGCAGTACCAGAAGCAACAAGGAAATTCAACTGCTATTCTCATTAGATCCTGCAAGTTTGGAACGTTCGATCCGCAAAGGAAAATGCTCCTCATCGATCGGCAACAACACCTGTTCATCGCTCGATTCTCGTCAACCACCGTCGACCCAAACACCAGTCTCGTCGACCGATACTCGCTTACCACCATCGGCCGAAGACACTCTTCCGTCGACCGATATCTTCCATCCGACGTCGATCGATACTTCAGTCCAAATATCGATCGATACTGAGCCGCGAGACATGGTTACGATTTTGATTCTTGTACGTGATGAGAAGGGAGACCTGCATGACCAGGAGTGTCATCTACGTAATGCAGCACGTCAGAGGATATACGCTCATGGGGCTGCAATCCCTGACTCCGATACTGATGCTACATGAGCTACTCTACCTGTAGATGAGGCTGCTCGACCTAGAACATTGGCTGATTACAACCGTCCAGATCAGTTATATGCCAACATATCAGCTATTCGTCCTCCGGCTATCCAGAGAGGCGATTTCGAGTTGAGGCCGCAGTACTACACACTCGTGGGACAGACACCCTACTGTGGGTTATCTCACGAGCATCCTATGGACCATCTGGAGAGTTTCGAGGATCTTATATCTGCTATTCAAGTCAAGGGAGTACCAGAGGACTACCTACTTTGCAAGCTCTTCAAGTACTCACTTGCTGGAGAGGCTTCGCATTGGCTTAAGCCGTTACCACCAGGATCTCTCACATCTTGGGCTGACATCAAGAATGCATTCCTATGCAACTTCTTTGATGAGGCGCGTGCTAAAGACTTGAGGAGCAAGATTGCCACATTCACTCAGGAGCCTACAAAGTCCTTCAGAAGCTCCTAGATCAGATTCAAGTCTTACCAGAGGGACTATCCACACCATGGATTCAATGAGGTGCAGCTGCTCAGCACTTTCTTCAGAGGCATCGCAGTGCAGTATCAGATGGCTCTTGATGCTTCCAATGATGGGAACTTCAACACTAGGAATCAAGCTGTGAGATTTATTGAGAACTTGGCATCCAACAACAACACCAAGAACACTGATTTTGAGAGGAAGAGATCTGCAGCCATCCATGGGAATGACCAGATGGATGAGGTCAGAGCAAAGCTGGACAGTGTTCACAAGCTTCTCAGGAAGCAGGCTTGCTTAGTAGATGATGCAGAAGCTGTAGACACAGATGGTAGATCAGAGGTAGAAGAAGATGTGAACTTCATTGGAGGAACTTGATTTCAGAGGTCTGGAAACTTCTATGGAAATGGATAGAGGAGTAATTTCAACTAGAATTCGCAGTACCAGAAACCCTACAGCAAGAATTACAACAACAACATGAGTTATGGAAACTAATCCTACCAGAAGCCACTACCACCTACTAAGGAGAGAAAGATTGAAGCAATGCTTGATAAGGTTCTTGAGGGACAACAGAGTACGACGGTGGACTTCAATAGGAAGATCGACTCTGTCTACAACAACCTGAAGACAAAGTTTGAGACTTTGAGCACTCATGTGAAGAAGCTGGAGATGCAGGTTGTTCAGACATGAGAAGCTGTTAAGAGGCAAGAAACCTTAACAAGAGGGGTTGGAGATGATATTATGAAGCACCACGTGAATGCCATCATAGATGATGATTTCTGGCAAGTGGTGAAGCAAGAGAAGCTGCAAGAAGAAGATTTTGAAGTAGAGAGTTCGATGAGTTTCAGCGGATCGCATTGGTGTCGATCGACGCCAGATCTCGAACATCGATCGACGGACGTCAACCAAAAATGATCGATAGCCATTCCAGAGCATCGATCGACGAAACCTACGGAGTCGACCGCATCTTGCAATGCCGTGAGGATCATGACTCACGAGGAGTTCCCAGAAAGACACCCACATCTGACCAGCCTTGTTTATGTCAAACTCGATCGGCAAACTGGTCCTGCCATCGATCGACAGAGAGAGACCGCCATCGATCGACAACCTCCAGCGCCCATCGATCGACGCGCACCTCTCACATACCGAGTGCAGATGCCAAAGACAGACGTCGCCCGTCTCAATGCACTCAGGCCACAACCCAAACCTTCAGCTAACCCTCCAGAGACCACCAGCAAAAATTCAGATGATGCAGCAGAGCCTATGGAAGTTGATAAGGCTCCTATGGGGAGAACCTTGAGGAAGAGAAAAGGAAAGGTTGCTAAGCATCTGAAAAGGGCAGCTAATGAAAATGATATGGAAAGTTTCCAAAAGAGAGTCTTCAGGATTCCTTTAGAGAAACCATTCTAGGAGGCTTATTTTACCCACAGATTGTGGATGTTCTTCAGAGAGACCAGAGAAACTGAAGAGCACATTAGGAGAATGTTCTGTGAGGCCAGAGAAAAGATGAATAATAGAATTACACTGAAGAAGAAGAGTGATCCTGGGAAGTTTGCAGTACCATGTACGGTGAAGGGAATTGAGTTCCCACATGCACTGTGCGACACAGAAGCATCAGTCAGCATCTTACCTAGGGTTATGGCAGACCATCTGGGTCTGAAGGTGGAGCCTTCCAAGGAATCATTCACTTTTGTGGATTGTTCTAAGAGAAGCTCAGGAGGAATTGTAAGAGACCTAGAGGTGCAGATTGGTAATGCCCTAGTTCCAGTTGATTTCCATGTCTTGGATATCAAGCTAAACTGGAATTCTTCTCTGTTTCTTGGGAGAGACTTCTTGTCAACAGTAGGAGCAGTGTGCAACATGCAAACCAATCAGTTGTGCCTGACGCTCATAGACCCCCATGTCTACTACGATCCTATTCTAGTCATGAAGCCACATACGTCCTCCAGAAGAATTGATGATCCAGGACTCATAGCAGCATGCCACTGTGGAGCAGAGTACGAGACAGAGTACTCTGCGTCAATCAAAACTCACACCGCAACATCGATCGACAGTGCCAATCAGAAATCGATCGTCATTCATAAGGAAGAATTGATCGACAGTAGTCCAGGCAATTGGGAGAATGACTACTATAATCCCACCATGGCAATGCACTCTGGTACCCTGCATACAGAGGATAATGATAAGGATTATGAGGAGGAACGAGCTAAAGAGTACAGAGTCATTCTTGCTGAGGAAGATAGACTTCTCCACCATTACTCTTGGAAAAGGAATGGGACGTCGATCGACAAAACCGTCCCAACATCGATCGACACTCATCTTCATCAAACAAGTTGCAAACAAGCATCGACCGACATTGCCTACTACCCATCGATCGACACTGGAGTCAACCGTGTACGAGAAGGAGATTACACAATTGGAAGTTGGGCAGATGATCACTATCACGAGAGCTATGCAGTAGAAACAGTGGTACATGAGCGAGGGGTAGATGAACCTCGTGAAGGTTTCACATATGAGGAACTTCTCAACTACCAGGAACGTTCAGATACAGATTCACTCTTCGCACAAGCTTGTGGAAGAGGCACCAGTTTCCATCGTCCTTTCAGCAGAGCCAAACTCCCGTCGATCGACATCACAGCACCCACATCGATCGACATTCATTCAAAACCACCATCTGCTGAAAGGGAAAAAGCTAAACTTAATAATAACTATCTAACACCGGACGAGTTTGGTATTTTCAGGGATCCAGATGGCTATGCAAGAGCAATGGATGGACGTGCTATAAAGTAAGAATTGTTTGATCTGTTAAATGATAAACCAAAAAACTTATAATTAATTATTCAAATCTCTCATTCTTACAATTATAATGGCTAGATAAGGTATTAGGGAGGAACAATATTAGACAAATGATCAAATCTCTCATTTATCGAATAAACTCAAAAAGAGGTAATTGGAATCTTGTCATGATATTTCATTAAAAGCTTTTAGGAATAAAAATCAATATTAAAATATTTAATCTGAATAAAATAATATATATATATAGTGCTTCCAATATTAAAAATCAATTTGATTTAAAGAAGTATTTATGGGATTGTCAGGATCAAATAATATATTAGAAACCACATATTTAAAAATAATAATTTGTATACATAAAAATATATACACTAGAGTAAGCACATAAATCAAAACTAATACATTTATCTACAATCAGGTTTTTGGTAAATAAATCAAAACAATAATTTTATTTACTTTATATGGTATATAATTAAACTTTAGTGAGATTGACATAGATATATATATATATATATATATATATATATCATATTTTAATATAAATGTTTATTATTGATACTTCATACTCATATGATTTTATTAATATTTTTATATTTACTGTAAAAAAAATTAAACTGTTTTAATGAACATTTGTATATTAAAATTAAAATATTAAGGTCTCGGTTATTTTTTAAAGAAAATTTTGAAATTATCATATTTTTATATAGTATATAATTTAATTTAAATGATATTAATATATATATATAATATGAATATCTATTAATGAGACTTCATATTCATACGATTTTTAATCATTTGTATCTTGATTGAACCAAAAAAAGTTAAATAGTTGGTGACAAAATTTTCAGTTTGAGATTTTTACCATTTTTAGTAATTTATTATTGTTTTAAAAAATATAACATATAAGAAAAAAGTCTAAATTTGTTTATTATATGCTTAATATGATTGTTTATTTTTTTTAATAATATAAAATTAAAGAAAAAGTGAGAGGATAAAAAAATTGTTATCAAATATGTATTAGTCATAATCATTAATTGTCATATGTATGTTAACCATATTAGGTAATTTCGTATCTTTTATTTAAGGAAAAAATTGAGAATATTCTTTTGTACACAACTAATCAATTTGATAGTTAGTTTAATAAAAATTATCAAAGTTTGTCATAATAGAAATAAAAAAAAACCTACAACGTTTCACAAGCACAAGCAATCGACTAGATATGTCATAAGCAAACTCATCTCAGTCACACTCAGGAACACTGGGATTGCTGATAAAGTACCACACAACTGGTTCTCGAGAATAGCAATGTCGACCACACTTGATTCATTACTTGGAGGAGATACTGTGACAGCTAAAGTTTGAACTAAAGAAGTGTCAGGTTGGGCAAATTTTGGTAGTTTGTTGGTCTCGACGACCACAGTGCTACCATTAGAGGGATTTTCAGAAACATCAGTGGCAACTATATGAGACTTAGTAACAGATTCCAAGCAGTTCTTAATCTTG
The DNA here is from genome assembly GCF_000695525.1 of Brassica oleracea var. oleracea. NCBI lineage: Eukaryota > Viridiplantae > Streptophyta > Magnoliopsida > Brassicales > Brassicaceae > Brassica > Brassica oleracea. Next base: position 13,284,484 of record NC_027755.1, read on the forward strand.
TGTCCGAGCTGACCACATCTTTCACATTTAGAAGGCAACCAAGCATAGTCAACATCAACCATATAAATATATCTATTTTCATCATTAGCAGCAATTCTTGAAGGGAAACCTTTACTCAACTCAACTTCAACCAAAATCTTAGCTGCGCTGTTGTGGTTGAAATCCAGTGGCATGCAAGAACTCACCATAAGAAAGAGAAATGTTTCCTAAGCATATTTCATGGTTCTCAAGTCTTCGAAAACAAAGATTTAGCTGCACACAAATAGAAAAAAAGGCTTTCGAACCAATCTATTCATAAAACTAAAGAAGAAATGTGGAATAAAACGACACATAAGAAAAGTAAAGTTGAGATGCTTTTCTCTACTGGATTCAATACTTCCTTTCACAAGCTCAGCAATGTCACGAGACTGGCATAAAAACACTGATTTACAACTCAAAGAAGAGAAAACCCCAAATTTTACATCAAAATCCCTAATTTCTATTTTCAATCTGAAAACTTACATCAGCCAGTTCTGATTTTTGACTAGCAAAAGTTAAACGGTGGAGGATCATGGTGATATTGTCTATGGCGTCTTCGATGGCAGAGGATCGCCGTGATACTGTCTCCGGCGTCTTTGATGGCGGAGATGTCGTGATATATCTGTTCGCCGTCGAACTTTTTCTGTTTGTTATTATTTTTGTAGTTTTATTAGTGAATGGGGGTAATTTAGTATTTTGATTTATTAATGAAGGCTATTAATCTGATTTTCAATATGATGGGCTAGTTTTAAGATAAAAACTTAAAAATGCCTATTTAGAAAAATTGTCGTATATATATTTGTATGGATGAATTTATTTTTCTAAGTATTATAAGAATATCCTAGTAATGATGCTTCAGGATTAATATATAGAGAATTAAAAATAAACCGAGAAGACATTCATGTATTCTCTGATGACCAAAAAATGATCGACACGTTTAATACGGGAGAGAACATCAACTTTCCAATATACTAGTGATATCAAAACTATAACCAATGAGTCTCGAGTGATTACTTTTAGATTTATTTATCGACAAGCTAATGCGTTTGCAAAATCGTTAGCTAAGCATTCGGCACACGAATTTAAAAACTTTTGTCACAGAATATTTTACAAAATGAGATGTTTGGTGTCAAAAAACAAAACGAGCTCAATCTTGAAAAGATATTCCGTGACAGTCACGAATCAAGACACATAAACGAACTATGAACTAACAAAACGAAGTAACGAGCAAAATGCAACTTTGAATTGTTTGTGCCCTTAGAAGTTGCAAATAATACAATGTAATATAACTAAGAAGATATGATAGAGATATACTTCTTTTATTATATCTATATTATTAAAACTGAAGTACAAATTAAGTTTGTTTGGAAACATGAACAGAAATTTAAAGAAAATGTTTGTTTGGAAATATGAATAGCAATTTTAAAAAAAGGGTTTGTTTGAAAATACTAATAGCAGTATAAAAAAATATAATCTTATTTGGAAACATAGATACCAGCATATTAAGAAGAAAAAGGAATGGATTTATATTATTAATAAAAATTGGAAGTCCATTATATTATGAAAAATTATCTATTTCACAACAAGAAAACGTGCCCATAACAACGAAGATTTACGACGAAAATATTTCGTCGTAAATTTACATGGTGTTTACAACGCAGTTACGAGGAGACCAACTTTCGTCGTAAACGCCATGTAAATTTACGACGAAATATGTTCGTCGTAAATCCATGTAAGTTTACGACGAAAGTACGTGGAATGAGAAATACGTCGTAATCGTTACATCGACATTACAATGAAACATGTTACCGTTACATTTAGGTGAAAACGTGTATTCAATGTGCTTTAACTTACCTAATTTCGTCGTAAAGTCGTTGTAAATATTATGTTAAAACCATGAAAAATCCATGTAAAACATTTCTTGTAAAATCTTTGTTATATTTCAACTACCCAACTCGAAAATTTCTCTATATATATGTCATTTCCCACAACTCTCTTCCTCACAACACACAAACGGAAAAAAAAATCCGAAAAAATCAGAAAAAAAAGATTTCAAAAAAGAATCTAAGAAAAAAATGGCCGGTGGCGGTAGTATTTACGAGTTACGGAGTTAGATATATTTGCACAAAGATTCCGACGGGAGGGTGACGAACGCATTTATGAGCGGGCTAGAGACATTCATGCACCAGGCGGGCTGTACACCGATCACGCAGG
>NC_027755.1:13290290-13301870 GCF_000695525.1 Brassica oleracea var. oleracea
TCGAGGATATGTAGTTTTTTTTATATTTCTGTTTGTATTATGAATTTAAATATTATTGTATGACTTTTAAATGCCTTTTTAAAATATGTTTTTCAATTTCATATTTCGTTTTAAAATTTAAATTATTTTAAATTCTGAATATTAAATATAAATTAAAATTTATTATATACTAATTAATAATAATATAATAAGAATCGATGTAAACTCCTCGTAAACATTACATGGAGTTTACATCGAATGTTTACGAGTGATTAACATCGAAAGATTTACGAGGGTTTTACATCGAAATGTTTACGAGTGATTTACAACGAAAGTATTTACGTGTGCTTTACATCGAAATCATTACGTGGGCTTTACCACAAAATCTTATGTGTCATTTACGACGAATTCTTTCCCTGCGCTTTACGAGGAATATATTTCGTCGTAAACGTAACGAGTCGTTTACGATGAAACCTCCGTTACGACGGACGTTTAACAACGAAACATCTTTCGAGGTTAATTCGTCGTAACAACCCATTTACGACGAATTTACAACGAATACTGCCCTAGTAAAAAATATGTTTTCTTGTAGTGTTTTGATCATCTTTAAAATATACAAAAACTTAACTAATCTAATTACCTAAAAACATTTTTTGTCTAAAATATTCATAATTTTTTTTTTAAACTTTATATACATATTTCAAATCAAAATAATAATTTAAATTTGATTTATATCAAAATTTTATTTAAAATATGCATATATTCAAAAATTTAATTTTACTAAAGTATTTTCCAATAACCATAATAAAAAAAATGTTTTCAATATATATAAGAAAAATACAATAAAAAGCTCAATTTCATATACCTACTTAAATTATAGTGTTTATATTTCACATTAAAATTTTAAAATATAATATATGTGATTATTTATATGATGGTACATATAAAATACTATTAATTATATAATTACTTATATGATGGTACGTAAAAAATATGATTAATTATACGATGACATATATACGATATATAATAGTGACTAGAAGTGGACATTCGGGTATCCATTCGGGTTCATTTCGGGTCTGTTTGGGTTTCGGGTTTCGGGTTTCTGGGGTCAAAGATTTCAGCCCCAGTCAGATATTTTTAAATTTCGGGTTGAACTCTATTTGGATCTGTACGGGTTCAGTTCGGGTTAGAATAACCTATTTAAATTATTTTTAAAATTTTAAAATTCATTATATACTTTAAATTTCTCAAAATCGATAAAAATAATATATTACATATAAATTTGAATAACATATGTTAGAATACCTAAACTTAATATATAAATTGGGTTGGTTTAAATATTTGGATTGAGAATCAATAATTATTTTAGGTATTTTTGGTGTTTTAAGTATACTTAAACTATTGTAGATATTTACTTTTGACTATTTGTATATATTTTCAAATATTTAAACCAACTAAAAAGTATCATATATATATTCTGGATGTTTTTATATACATTAAATCTAAAAATAATTAATATATAAAAGTATATAAATCTTTTTCGGATAAATTTCGGTATCCGAAATACATCAGTTCGGATCGGATTCGGTTATCTAAATATAAAAAATTTGAATAATTTGGATATGTAATCAATTTCGGTTCGGGTTTAATACTACTCTTTCGGATCGGAATCAGTTCGGTTCTTCAGATTTGAATTTTTTATCCAGTCCTAATATTAACATATTTTTGAAAACTACATCCGCGCGGATCAAAATCTAGTTATATATTATAACACTATCGTAGATTAGTCCAAAAATAAATGTTCAGTATAATACTTGATAAGGGAAGACTAGACTAGACGAGATAAACTTAGGTGCTGTTTGTTTGCTCACCCAGATGGAAGATGCAAATCGATGTTCGTTTTGTACATTATAATGTTGCATCCAGATGGATTATATTTTTTCGTCAAATTTGCAAAAACGCACTTTTTCGTCAAAACACATTTTCCGTCAAAAAGTATTTCCCGCCAAAACCGCAAAAAGACAAGTTTTCTGCTAAAACCGCAAAAAAACGTACGCTAAAATCGGAAAAACGCATTTTTCGTCAAAACACATTTTTCCGCAAAAACCGAAAACATTATTTTTCTCCAAAACCGTAAAAATGCTATTTTCCCGCCAAAAAATTTAAAAATATTTTTTTAATCATTTTATTAATAAGTCCACCTGGAAGAAGATGCAACTTAAAAAAATAAAAAGCAAACGAACATAGTTGCATTCAGATGATTCATCTGGATGCATAGATGAAATGAAAAAATGAAAAATACCCAGATGAAACATTTGGATAAGGCATCTGCATCTTCCAGATGTACGAGCTAACACGACCTTCCATGTGTTGGATTTCTACGATAAATCTCTTGTGGTCCGTCTCTCCTGTGACCGCAACATATTGCACTTAACCACGTGATTTTTTATTACCAATCAATTGATTGCGTTCGGTATACAAAATCCTCATATGTATGCCAAACAAAGCATTTAAATCTTACAGCTGTCTCCATATGTTGGCCCTACATTTTAGACCAAAGTTCAGTATATTTCCAAGACTATAAAACCACTATGTTCATACATCATAGTGGCCATGTTGTGGACCATCTGAGGTTGAACTTAGGTCTAGACGACCATGAGTCAAATTTATCTGTCAGTACAAGAAACAGATTGTATGAGATCTAAATTAATTCGTTAGCAGTAATATATATTTGATATTTGTGAGATGTATGAACACCATGGTTGCCTAGTGACTGAGTAACTCCGATTCAAAAAAATCACATGGTTCATTCTGGGATTTGAGTCACAAGACTATGTAGAACCTACGATCATTATGTGAAAACATTTGAATGAGGCCCCCAGTTTATGGATCCCCCAATCCCTGAAAAGTTAATCAAAAAAATGAGCTTATATATATGCATGGTCGTAAAAGTATAACGTTTAAGTACATGACCCAAACAACAACATCCAATTTTCCTAGACTTCTTTTTTTTTGAGAAGTTGGACTGTAGTCAAAATGTGTTGTATTCAATTATTATAAATTTGTTCGTAAGAAATTGTAAAACTTATGTATTAATTTGTAAATAATTTTATTTTAATTTGGGTTTCTAAGATCTTAGGTCGTGGAAACACCGTATCCTATAGTGGTTAAGGTTTAAAACTTTCTACACCCAAGTTCGGGGTTTGAATTTCAAACTATGTAATTTTTTGCAGATTGCACATTATAAGAGGTCCATATTTCAATTTTTAGAGAAAACGATTTATAAAAACAATTATGCAGACTACGAAAAAAGGTTTACAAGAGGTCTTCAACATGGTGCAAGTAAATCCGGTCAGGCGTGTATCTTCATAGTATAGCTCAGGTGATGCTGTTAGGCATATATTATCATAAAACAGGTAGTATTATCAGTTGTCGAATCGTCAATGTAAAAAAAGATCTTAGGCCCGAATTTGTAACTATCTACAATCTTTTAAAGAAAATTGTAAAACAGCGTACCAATGTAATTCACGTTTTCAACCTAATAAAAGTAATTAACATGTTGAAAGTTATAAATATAGCACCAAAAGCTATCCCAGCTAAGGAAGACACTTCAAAAATATCCCCACTATTGTGTATCAAATTAATCTCATTAAAAACCAAAGCAAACACATCTTTCACATTTTTTTTGTCATCAATATTATTTTCATCTGAAATAATATTTTAATATCAAGAAAACATTGATTATTTCAGAATACATACATACATATATATATATATATATATAAGAATTTTGATAGTTGATGAGCTGTCGTCGGGTGCCTGTCGTTTCGTCTGTTCTTTGCTTCTATAGTAGCAAGATGTATTGGTTCCTTCCCCGATCTATGGAAATACATATTCAATAAACGTACCAAACGGCCGCAATGGGTTACTCGCTTTTTGCACACTCTCAGGCTTCTCCACCGTCTTGGCTCTCGCATATTGTCAAATAAACTATAAGTTTCGTCTTTTTACAAACCATGGATCCCAAAACTCCAAATCTCCTAGATCTAGTTAGAAATTCAAATTCATAATATCTCCTTCTAAATTATTTTCATTTTGATATTTTTAATGTGAAAAAGAAGTTGATTACATATACGCCCTAACAAAATCATCTATATTACATACAAGGCCTGAATATTATCTGCCCACCAACGACCCGTCTGATCTAACCGGGTATGAAAAAATAAGTTAATTACATATCTAACTAACCAGGTATGTAAAAACCCTTATCTCAAAAATTATTTCTTCTTCAAGTTGTTCTATTCATGAAACTAAGGAGGACTAGCAACGAGAACTCAAAAAGGAATTACGAGGTGTCTCTTCTCTTAGTCATCTCGATTTCGATTTGGTTAAGATATCTCCTCTTATTTATCTGGATTTCAGTTTGGTGGAGAAATGATGAATGCATGTCGATTTGTGTATCTCATACGAATGTGTAGCTGATTGGTTCATTAATTTGTGTCAGCAAAAGAGAGAGTAAAGCTGGCAACTGTCGATTTGACTGCTTCAACTGAAGAAGAAGGCAATGTGAACTCAGTTGAAGAAGAAGACGTGAACTTTGAGAAGAATTTAAGGAACTCAGGTGAAGAAGATGGCGAGAGGGGATCTTAGGAGAACTCGGGACCAAAGACTCGTATTGGTGGGGAAGTCCAGTCGAATGAAGAATGTGGTAGGGATGAGGGAAGTGAGAAAGATGGAAGTACCTGCTGAACTGAAAGCGATGGTATCAACACAACATTAGCTAAAACTAGTCTGTTTTTATGTACTATTGTTATAACTAGTAAAACTTTGAGGCAGATGAATGGGATGGATTGTAGACGTCACAAAGCTCTATGGACAAGAGCTGTGATAAGTTAGGTTGCTCAAGAGCTGCTTTTCACAACACTTTGAAAACTTAGAACACAAATGTTTTGCAAACAGCAAAAAAAAAAATCTATTCATAAAATTCAAGGGTGATTTACAATGGTACAAATGACTAGAGATTTATAGGCTCGATTCTGAACAAGACCAAACAGTCATAAACATTAAAAAGGAAACAAATAACTTGCAAATAAACAAGCCTCGAGTCTTCAGTGGAGATGATTTTAGATGGAATATGAACATTGGAGGTGATTTGCTTGGCCATAAAGGGGAAATTTGATTCTTCTCAAACCTGGATGGCCATAAAAGGGAAATTTGATTCTTCTCAAACCTGGACGGTTTGAGGGGAAATATAATCTTTCATCGAATCTTATTGATGGTTTGATATGTGCTGATCTCGTGCACAAACAGTTTAGGAAGTTTTTGCCGGAGTTTGAATTCCAAAGACTCCAAATAAGGTAAGTTGGAGTGAAAAAGTATTCTCTTAATCCTTTCGGTGCTGCCACATGTTAGAACGTCTATAATACCTTATGGATGGTTTAGTATCTCTCATGGCTTTCATAAATAGGTTTGGGTCGAACAAATTTTAAGGAGTTGAAGACTTTCCATAAATGATGTCGGTTTGACCCATTTTAATAAAACCGTCCTTAATGGATCGGGATCTGGGCTTGGTTCTTCTTTCTATGGAATCTTAAAAGTCTCTCCTAGATGGAAAAAGTTGCTTTGGTTGAAGATCATTCGTGTTCGGACTTGTATGGACTGAATTGTTGGAGATATGGCCCCATTAAATGCTGAGAAGATGACCTGACTTATAAATTCATAGCTTATTGGTCTGTGAATCTTTTCTGGTGATTCTAATTCCTGGTGATTCAGTTCTGACTTGGTTGTCTTTCCCAAAAGTCCTTCTGGTTGTCGCTCCTTGGAAAGAACATCTGTCCCTGTTACTCCTAGGTGGCCGGTGTGGACGGTTTGGTGAGGTCAAACCACACTGATTTGAGGGCCGTTTCATTTTTCCCTTGAAGGTTTAAGAAAAACCAACTTTCCCTTTTACGGCCATCACCTCCAACGTCCATATTGTATCCAAGATCATTTTCATTGAAGACTTTGAAAGTTATTTGTTTCCCTTTTATTGTTTATGGCCGTTTGTTCTTGTCCAGAGTCGAGCCTATAAAGCTCCAGTCGTTTGTACCATTTTAAATCACCCTTGAATTTTATGAATGAAAATGTTGTTTTTTTCCTTTTGCAAAAAATTGTGTTTTAAGTCTTTAGAATGTTGTGAGAAACAATTCTTGGACAACTTGACTTATCAAACCTCCTGTCCATATATATTTGCGGCGTTCTCATTCCATCCAATCCATCCCATTCACCGGTCAAGATTGAGAGTGTTAAATAACCAGCAAACTTAGCTCCATCTCGATCAGCTTCAATCCATCAATTGATCAGGCGGAGAGTGTTACACCACTAGAAGCCTGATTTTATCATATCCTCTCGGTTAATTCATTGGTCTTGTTTTATCATTCATTATCATCTCATTTCATTTTGTGCATTTGTTTTAAGCTTACCACTCTGATTCCAGTCATATTGCCCACTCGGTCACATCTCTGGTCGACCTGATCGGAATCTACATTGTCCATCTGGACGACCAGTCTCCGGCTTGAAGGAGAAGAAAAGCTGAGGGAAATGTTGACATATTAAAATTCTCGTCTTGTTTTCGAAAGTTAGTTTGTATGGGTGTATATTTTTTAGAGAGCTTTGTATTGGTTTCTTTGGAGAGAGAACTTGTGTACATCTGATTCCTTATTTCTTGTTACTCTACTTTAAATCATTGTGTTACTATTCGATTGTATGTTGAGTTTGCTGATATCTGGGATATGATATATATAAAGGGAACAATCTTTAGCATAATTAATCCAACACACCAACCGGAACTCATCTCCCACGGGAAAGAACACACAATGAGCAAGAACACAAGACAAGAGAGCATTAAAGATTCCTACCACTTAATAAAATAAAAACAAAGAACACTTTGGTACTTTGATGAGTCTCGTTAATCACATAAGGCGTCTGCAGAGAGTGACACCATCACCAATGGAGACTTGAGAGATCTCGATGTGAGGATCAGAAGCGAGCTGCTTGTTCAACTCCATGAGGGCTTTTCTGCACACCCTCAAGTGCTCTGGCACATCCTCCTCTTCCTCAGCCACATACCCAAACCACAATGTGTTATCAAAAGCTATTATCCCCCCAATCTTCACCAGCTTCATTAGTCTCTCGTATGCATTGGCATAGTTTGTCTTATTAGCATCAACAAATGCGAAATCGAACTCCGGTCTTGGATTCTTCTGTGGGTCCACCATCATGCATGAACCAATGTCATCATCATACAAAATATGACAAAAAAAATAATTGCTAATGGTAATATAACAACATGAATGAGATTACGTACGTTCAACATCTTGTCTAAGGCCTGAAGACCATCGGATTGGATGAAATTGATTTTGTGATCAACACCTGCATTCTTGATGAACTCTTGACCCAACTCATAAGCTTCTTTATCAATGTCTATTGCAGTAATCTGTATATATTATATCCAAAGAGTTCATAGATATTAGTAGTTGTTATCATATTTACTTATTTGGATTTTGTTTTGGAAAGTAGATTAGTGTTTCAAACATATACACGGCCATCTTCAGGCAATGCGAGGGCAGTCGTGAGCAACGAATACCCCGTGAAAACACCGAGTTCTAGCGTATCTTTGGCATTCATCATTTTATAAGCATCGATAAAAAGTGCCCCTCATCAACTGGTACCTTCATCTCGCTTCTACACATATAAACGCATATAGTTTTTGTTTGTTAATTCTTGAGTTGATTCATTTTATGTACTTCGATCTAAGCAATATTGTTTTCTTTTTGGTAACTGATGTTAGCAATATACAGTAGAACATCTATAAATTAATACTCGATAAATTAATAATCTCTATAAATTAATAAATTTTGTTGGTCCCAACTTGGACCGATTCAAAATTTGACACAAATCGATAAAATAATAAGATAATAATTTTTAGAAAATTCTATGGAAATATAAGGTCCCATTAAAAATATAAATTAATAATTTATATGTATATATATTTTATATAAGTAAGAACCAATTGTTATATTGTTTGTTTTATATTCACAATGGAATTATCTTTATATTTTCTTAACACTTAATATATTTTGATGAGATTTAGTAATATTATATCTAAAACCACATTTAAGTTCTATGCAATATATATTATATACACCAACTAATATAATAAAATTAATATAAATGTCAAATTTCAAAAAATAACAATTAATGTCTATACACTAAAATCAAATATTTTTCTTATCTTAGAATAAATATATCTTAAAATAAAAAATTTAAATAAAAAAACTTTTGTAAATTAATATCTCTATAAATTAATAAAATTTTAAAGTCCTAACATTATTAATTTATAGAAGTTCTACTGTAGTTGAATCAGGTAATTATTGTTTGTTTGTATTCAAATGGAACTACAATCTTTATTAGAGAATAATAAATTGGTGAAAAAACTCATTAATATTAAAGTAATAATTTCCAAATCAAATTTAGTATTAAAATAAAATCAACTATGAGAGTTTGAAAAATGTCAAATGTTTTTTTTAAATAGTGAATAAAAGATTCTCACACTTGTTTTTATTTTTATTCATGAGAGAATCTCTTGAAATACTTCAAATATAAATGCTCAAATTTATTTTAAGCACATAATTGGTCAAAATAGCTAGTTGCCTCTATATTTGGGAAAATAAATTCTTACAAAAAATTGAAAATGTTTTAATGTTTCGAAAGTTTGAAGGTACACGTTGCGACATGTTATGGATAAGGATTTTAACGTTATAAAACTTGAAATTGTTAGAAAGAATAAGGGTGTATGATCATATGTTCAGATTCTGAACCAAAGCACTAGTTGTAGAGTCTCACAAAATACTAGCTCAAAGTCAATAAAGGTCAATGAAGCATACAAGGGAGGTTGTAGCCAGACTTACAAATTGCCATACTTGTGGACCGTAGCTTCTCGTAGTTTCTTGAGCTCCTCATGCTCTCTTGGATATGCCGTCGTATCAAAGATGTACTGTTTCACATATCGCAAGTTATAATTCACAACCATAGCCGTATAATACAACATCAACCCTAATCATTAAATGACAAAAAGCTTTTTCTCATCGGACAAAAAAGTTAAGTTCTGCAGATCAAGCAAGAATTTAAGTTCTAACAAAATTAAGTAAGCAATATTTACAGGGATTAATGAAAATACGATACCTTTTGAAGAGCCACGCTCTTGAGAATTCCTTTGGTCGGAATCAAATTTTCCATAGCTCGCTCTATCGTGTGCTGCCTTGAACTTCGAAAGCTTTGTGGTGCCTATGATATATATAACTCTAGTACTTTCCTTTCTTGTTTTTACAGTCTCTTTACAATAAAAGTCATAAAGTTATACTTTATGAACAAAAAATATAATTTTGTGACAAAAAAGTATAATTTGTGACTTTAATTTAAAGAGAATCTCAAAACCTGATACGCAAGGTTAGTGGCATAATCATGATATCAATAATTGGCACCACCCTGTGATTAGTATATGATGGATATGATATTCAAAGAAAAAATCTAATGCTCGGTGAGAAAACTCTCCCAGCCACGGGTTTCGAGGTGAGCAACGGTCGAGAACCAACGGGTAATAGGGTGAAAGTGACCTCTCACTTGTTTACCAAGAAAGAAAAGTTACCATTGGTCTCTCTCCTTCAACTTTCGAAAACCCTATTTTCTAACCCAAAGAAGCATCCTCCACACCTCTTCTTCACCATCAAAGCCTCTTAGTTCCGCAGATCTCTACAGTTTTTACTGATTTCTCACGAGAAACCGGTGAAGATAGTACTACCAAAGCACTCATCCTCAATCTCCACCCTTTTTCAAATTCCCAACGGTTTTTCACTCCTCTTAGCGATTTCTGTTTCTTCAAAACTGGTTGTTCGGAGTAGACTTGCCTACTCCTCCAACAAACGGTTGTTTGTGAAGCTTACAGATTTCTGAGAAACCTAAGAACAATGGCGCCAAGATTTACGGCTGCAGAAAAAGGGAAAAATCAAATGTGTGAACCCTCACAAGACAACATCAAGAGAATCAAGGCTCCTAGTCTAGACAACTCAACCCTCATAAGAGACAATGCTCTTACCCTCATAGGAAGGCTCACCAACCCCCATGAACAAAGAATCGGGGCCCTAATCCCTGCACTTCAACGCAAATAGAATCTGCAAGGTAGAGCAGAGGGCTCAGACTTGGGAAATAACTGTTTTCAGTTCAGGTTTGAAAGAGAAGATGACCTAAGAAGGGTGCTCGATAATAGACCGTACCATTTTACATACTGGATGGTCATCCTCCAAAGGTGGGAGCCTGTCATCTCCACCTCCTTCCCGTCTCTAATCCCCTTCTGGATCCGGATTAAAGGTTTGCCCCTCCACTACTGGCACGAGGATATGGTGTGTAGAGTAGGCCAGGAGTTAGGCACACTTGAGAACCATGAGCTTACAAGAACGACATCACGAGTTAGAGTCCTCGTGGATGGATTAAAACCCTTGGTTAAGGAATCCATAGTGGAATTTGGCTCTGGAGAATAAAGCATCATCACCTTGGAGTATGAGAAGTTGGAGATGCACTGCACATTCTGCTTCTCCCTCTGCCATCTGAGGAAGCATTGCCCAAAGAAACTGGAGGCAGAGAAGCCTAAGCCTGCAGACTACAGCCCAAGGGCTACGTGGGAGCTGGAAGATAGGAGACCACGTGAAATACCAGTCTCTTCACAAAAAAAAACAGATCGAGAGGCCAGGAACACTCCTATGCTGCAAACCAATACCTCACAAAGTCTTCTTCGGCTGCTCTCCAATCAAGAGGAAGACAAGGAGCAATCAGTTCTACAGCGCCATTTTTCAATGAAAGAGTTGATCGCCATGGAAACTCTTTTGGAGATAGGGTGGGTACAAAGCAAACCCGCAACCCACCACCTAAAAATGCAACGAACCTCTTTGGAGCCTCGCTTCCCAAAACCAAAGATGATGGACAACAGAGGAAGTTTCAACCATATGCGTCCCCTCCCTACACACAATCAAGAGATACCAGCATATCGCTGCAAAGAGGCAGAGACCTTTTCCCTCGTAGAAGTGAGGGCCAATGGAGACCAAAACGCACTGCTGAACTTGAAGCTCCCCCTGAAACAGAGAAAGTAAAAAGTCCTCACAAAGGAGAAGACGATAATCAAGCTATAACAGTACAACCAGAAGTTACAGAGACTCAAATAATAGCCAGGGAGGCCATCATGGAAGAGTTTCACGAAGTAACAAGGCAGTATCTCAGTTGCGCAGACCCTGTTGAGGCTGCTGCGAGAAGACGGAGAGTCCTCTATAGTGATGCTAACGGCTTGATGGAAGCAACTGCAGCCTCCATTATGGCAAACTTACTGTCTCTGCAAACTTAGCACACTCTTTCTAGAATTAATGCTAGTAATCCAACCACTCCTCCTCCACTGCAAGATGCACCGTTCCACACTCTTTTGTACCCAGACCCCACAGCTCTGAATAGCCCCCAAGTGGAAGTGGAAGAAGATACAAGGGTGGACCCGTCCTACAACGATGCCCCCCCCCCCCC
>NC_027755.1:13301966-13309247 GCF_000695525.1 Brassica oleracea var. oleracea
CCCCCCCAAGTAGACCCCTCAAGAAGCGCAGGAAGGGGTGGAACTGCAAGGATAAAATTTGTTATTGTTAGCCCACTCATCGAAGGTAATGAGTCTCCAACTGAACAGCAAAGCCCACTGGAACTTACAGAGGAACACGAAACCCTTCAAGAATTTCAAAATAAGGTAAAAAAAGGACCAGAAGAGCATCACGGGTTAAGTCACTAAGATCTAGTCCTAATATACTCAGAGGAGCAAGTTCTAAGAAGAGAAAGATCTCATAAATCCAAAACTCACCAAAGGGCACGGTTTCAGCTGAGAGAGCTTCTACAAAAGGAAATAAGATGGCTAAGAAAAGTACTGATGAGGCAGGTCCGTCTCGCACCACAAAGAACCCTCATATCCAACTGATCCCAACAACGATAAGGAAGAAGTCGGATTTTCGGCCTCTTCATCTTCAGGCTCCTTAGTCTTTCTCAGCTGGAATTGTTGTGGTTTGGGGAACCCCATAACAGTCCAGCGCCTTCGTGAGCTCCAGAGGAGGAAAGACCCGGATATTACCTTCCTCATGGAGACGAAAAACCCCACGGAGATGGTCACCAAAGAGCTCCATTGGCTACAGATGAATAACTGCTACTCGGTGGCACCGCATAGTCCAGGAGGAGGGGGTCTCTTCCTTTCCTGGAAAAAAGATATAACTCTGAATGTTATCTCCTCATCAGATAACTACATGGATACAATCATAAGCCACAAGGGTAACACTTTCCACACAACCTTTGTGTATGGAGAACCAGACCAAACAAAAAGGCAGAGAGTCTGGAATGAACTTTCAGCCCTGCATACACAAGGTCCCTGGTTCCTAACAGGAGACTTTAATGAGATTGTGGACAATAGTGAAAAGAGTGGAGGCCCAGAAAGAGCGAAGGGTACTTTTTGCGCCTTCAGATCCTTTCTCTCTCAAAATGATCATTTTGACCTCAAGTTCTCTAGAAGCTATCTCTCTTGGAGGGGAAAGAGACATACGCACTTGGTTCTTTGTAGACTGGATAGAGCAGTCAGTAACAGCGAGTGGATGGATCTGTTCCCTTCTTGTAGAAGCCAGTACCTCAAATTTGAGGGATCCGACCATAGACCACTAGTCTCCTACCTAGATACATCAAGGAAAAAAGGTATGAATCTTTAGATTTAATAGACGCCTGAGGGACAATCTTGAGATCAAAGAACTAGTAAAAGAGGTGTGGAATAGCTCAGTGGACCTACCAGTGGAAGACAGACTCTCCCTATGCCGACATGCGATATGCAAATGGTGTAAAGCTTTCCATGAAAATAGCAAAAAGGATATGGAAGAAGTGCGGGAAAAGTTGGATGCTGCTCTTTCGGACCTGATACCAAATGAAACCTTGATTCATGAGCTAAACCTCCGACTACTCTATTTGTATAAAGAGGAAGAGGATTTCTGGAAACAGAGAAGTAGACAACTCTGGTTATCTTTGGGAGACTCAAATACAGGGTATTTCCACGCTATAGCAAAGGGAAGAACATCAAAAAATAGATTTTCAGTGATCACTAACAAAGAAGGAAAACCTGTGTTTAAAGAGGAGGAAATCTCTTCAGTCATCGCCTCGTTCTACTCTGAGCTTTTCCAATCCTCAAATTTTGATGGGATACAAACTGTCATCAACGCTGTTCACCCATGTATCATGGAACAACAAAACATTAAACTCACCCTGATACCACAGGCAGAGGAAATTAAGGAAGCAACCTTCGCAATTAACGCTGACAAAGGCCCTGGCCCTGATGGTTTCTTAGCAGCCTTTTTTCACTCCAACTGGGAGGTAATAGGACCAGCAGTGATAAGAGAAATCCAACTGTTCTTTACCTCAGGTGAGCTAGCACTTAATATAAACAAGACTCATGTGAGATTGATCCCTAAGGTAACAGGAGCAGCAAGAGTAGAAGACTATAGATCAATAGCTCTTTGCAACATTTACTACAAGATTATCTCAAAGCTCCTTTCTCTCAGATTAAAGACAGTCCTAGACTCAATCATTTCAGAGAACCAATCGGCTTTCATCCCTGGAAGAGCTATTGCTGAAAATGTTCTCATCACACACGAAATCCTACACTATCTAAAAACGTCAAAAGCAGAGAAGAGGTGTACAATGGCAATGAAGACAGACATGTCAAAAGCCTATGATTGTTTGGAATGGAGGTTCATCGAATCGGTGATTCAAAGATTAGGTTTTAATGCTATATGGACAGGGTGGATGATGCAATGTATAACCACCGTCTCCTACTCTTACCTAATCAATGACACAGTCTATGGGAATGTGAAACCATACCGAGGCATAAGACAGGGAGACCCGTTGTCTCCATACGTCTTTATCCTCTGCAGTGAGGTCCTTTCTGGAATGTGCAAGAAAGCAGGACGAAACGGCTCACTTCAAGGAGTACGAGTGGCACAAGGCTGCCCACGAGTTAATCATCTGCCTTTTGCAGATGATACGATGTTTTTCACTCAGGCGTCGCAAAAGAGCTGTGAGGCTTTGCTCAGGATTCTCAAGGACTATGAGAAAGCGTCAAGACAGATGATCAACAAGTCAAAATCCTCCATCACTTTCTCAAGCAAAACGCCAGCTGCAGTTAGAGAAAATGTAAAATTACTCTTGGAGATCTCGAAAGAAGGAGGCCTAGGCAAGTATTTAGGACTCCCTGAGCATTTTGGTCGTAGGAAAAAAGATTGGGTTACCTTAATAGTGGAACGCATAAGACAGAAGGCTGTAAGCTGGTCCTCCAAACGTCTTTCGCGAGCAGACAAGCTCACGATGCTGAAAGCTGTCCTTAGTGCAATCCCTACATATACGAGACATGCTTCCTCCTCCCTGTGAGCCTCTGCAAGAGAATTCAATCAGCGTTAACAAGGTTTTAGTGGGATAACAGTGATCGGAAAAAGAAGATTTGTTGGGTTGCTTGGGATAGATTGACTCAACCAAAAGCGTTGGGAGGGCTGGGACTTAGAGATATACAACGTTTTAACCAAGCACTTCTAGCTAAATTGGCATGGTGAGTCATCACGGTACCCAACAGTTTGCTTGCTCGAATCCTAAAAGGAAAATACTATCACAGGAAAAACTTCCTAGAACTTCCTAGAGGTTGAAGCAAACCAAAATATCTCTCATGGGTGGAGGGGTGTTCTACATGGAAGAGGCCTCCGAAAGACTAACCTGGGGGAAGGCTATAGGTAATGGGCAAACTACAAGACTATGGAAGCATTCTTGGATCTCCCTAGAAAAAAACCTAAAGCCTATGGGTCCTGTTCAGGAAGCAGCACTTGACCTAACAGTTGCAGACCTGCTCACATCGGATTTGCAATGGAATAAACAGAGAATAGAAAAATTGTTACCGCTATTCGTTGATGAGATCCAGTGTTTGCAACCGAGCTTGAGAGGGTTGGAAGACTCCTTCATCTGGCAGAATACCAAATCTGGAGTTTACTCGACCAAATCAGGCTACTATGTAGCGTCTCTACCTACTACAAATACACCAATTGGTATTCCAGATACAGCTTTCAGTTGGATAAAAGATGTTTGGGCTGGGAAATTTTCACCAAATGTGAGAGCATTCATGTGGTCAGTGATTCATAATGCACTTCCACTTGGGAAAAACCTGCAGGTTAGAGGCAACCTATCAGCGGCTGCTTGTATTAGATGCAAAGAGGAAGAGACAGCAGTCCATTGTTTCTTTACTTGCCCTTTCGCTGAAAATGTCTGGAGTTTGATTCCGCTACTCAGAGCAGTCCACATAGCTGCCAATGCCTCGCTCCAAGAGATCGTGGTTCAATTTAGGACTGTAGTGTGCCTCCCTTTAGTAGGTATCTCACATAATATCCTCCCTTGGATCCTTTGGGCAATTTGGACGTCTCGCAACATTCTCTTGTTTGAAAACCGCTACATATCACCTGAAGAGACAGCAAGTAGAGGTTTGAGTTTAGCTAGAGAATGGACACAAGCACAAGTATCGACCAAGCAGTCTACTACAGTACCTTCGAGCAGTAGAGAACGCTCAGGACAAGAAAGAGAAGCTAGTACTCCCGGAAACCTAATCAATTGCTTGACCGACGCGGCTTGGGATAAGATGGGGAAGAACGCAGGCTTCGGATGGGTCTTCGAAGGACAATCTCTGGAATCTCCGATCCATGGATCAATGGGACAAAGCTTCATCGGCTCTTCACTCATTGCAGAAGCAATTGCGATGCGATCTACTCTGTGCTTGGCGCTAACTCTAGGCTTCTCAACGCTTAGGGTTTCCTCCGACAACTCAACGCTCATCGGAGCAATTTCTGGCAACATTCAGTCAAAAGAAATCATCGGTATAGTCTCAGACATCCGCTCGATCTCCTCTGGATTTGCATCAATCGGATTCTCTCGTCTCCATAGATCAAAGAACACTGTTGCTCATAGTTTAGCAAAGAAGGCTCTTAACGTCTTTTCTTTTTCTGTGTAATGAACCCTGGATTTGGGCCAATGTTTTGGGTCTTTTCCCTCTTTTGTTTCTTATTAATGAAAAGTTCTGTGACAAAAAAAAAGATATGATATTCAAAAATATATTAAAATATCCACGTTGATGGGATTTGATATTATTAAAGTACATAATTTTCAATTCAAAATTAATTAATAATAAATTAATCGGTTTATTATCCATATTTATATACTAGGGATTTTCCTTCCTATGTAACAAAATCGTGGCATAGTGAGACTGGAAAAATCTTAGATGTCATTAACTTATGTGGATTGGTTCCAAACGCAATGAGCTATACAAGTCTGATGAATGCATATGCTTGCTGTGGAAATACTGAAAATGTAGATAAATGGCGATAGGATGAAAGCAAAAAAAATTCCACCAACCAATTGCACATACTCGGTGATTATTAAAAGACTTTGCGTATGCCGTGAACTCGAAGTGACGCGTGATCCTTAGAAAATACACTCACACACATGTAAATCATCCATTTCTCTTTTCACTTATGCTATTTTTCTCTCTCTTGGATTAGAGGGGTCTATGCACACAACATTTGAGAAACATTTAGTCTACATATGGGCGAATAAAAATTAGGGCAGTAACATTTAGAAACTACATTAAGTTTAATCATCTTCTCTGATTTACCAAAGTTGGTGACAGATGTTGTTTTCAGCGCCGTCCACCCCAATGGATTTGCTCATATCGCGTTTGGCTACATCTACTTAATATTGTTTCCTTTTTCCATTTGGTTAACTACTTAGTGGCCACAACTAAAATTTCTCTTTTGATCTATGGAAGTCTGATGCGAGGTGCTATTTTTCTTCATTAACCTGTTTCAGATTTTACCTTCTTATCCTAGAGGCTCCATTTTTAAAATTTCTAGACATTTCTACTCGTGTTTCAATAAAAAAAAAGACATTTCTACTCACGTTTCTACAATTGTAATTTAATTAGTATATAACTATGCTTTGCCTCCAGTTTCCTAAATTTTGGCTTGCTCACATTGGATTAAAATATTGGGAAAATACGAAAATTGACTCCACTTATTATTATGATATACTTATTTATGATGAATTAACATTTTGTATCTTTTAGTTGCACAAAAGCAGGGTAGTAGTTCATCCCTCGGCAGTAGGCAATTTAAAAAATAAAAAATTTGGTTGGTTTTGGTTTATATGCATATGCCGCTATAAGCTCCGATGCATGACTAAAATTGCTACTCTTATTGTGCTCTTAAGCTGATCAAATCTTCTGTGGATGATAAAAGCTTGTGCGGTTCAAAAATGTCAAAACGTATTTGACAGGACCGTCTCATAGTGGAAAATAGGTTCTTTTCGAACCATTTAATAATATTTCTATAATTCCAATATTTGTTGTGAATAGAAAGAAAGAGAAAATCGGTTCATAACACTTCCCCTTAAATGTTATAACCATAAGAGCTCATAATACGCTTTAGATGTTGCCTCATTAAAACATTTTCAGGAAAATCCAATGGGACAAAACCATGGATAAGGAAAAAGAGTACAACATGTATTACTCCCCCTGATCTGAACTTCACTGAAAGGTTGATGTTGGAAGTTACTTGATGAATAGATCTTCTGAACTGTCACTTGAATGATCATGAAGTACTTGGACCCCTCTCGTCTTCTAGAACTCGTTGGTGAAGAAAACTTGGGTAGAATATGTTACTTAGCCGTCGATCATTCTATACTCTGATCGAATGGACCTTGACTACACACGCCTACGGCTTGCCCCATGATAGTTGGTCTTTCTTTACCATCGGCCACAATCTGATCGAACATATTGAGCTATGGACCTCCAACCCTGCGGCCAAATATACTCACGAATTTCTTGGCTAATGTTGTTGCGATGGTTTGTTTCATAACCTGTCTGAGATCTGATAGATTACATGTATCAACAAAACCAATTAACCCTTCTTTAGGCTGGTTAGTATAAAATAAATCAAAATATATGTCTAATCCCGTCCTAGTGCCTTTAGGTCAGATATGAGCTAAGTTTAGATAGTAAATACATGGCAAAACATGTATCTGGCCTAGTGTAGCTTGCCAGATACATCAAAACTCCTATGGCACTGAGATATGACATTTCTGGACCAAGAACTTCTTCATCCTCTCTCATTGGACCATGCACACAAATTTTTTCTTTATCAAATCTCTTGAGTACCTTTCTGTATATGCCATTTGATGCACAAGGATTTCATTATTAATGTACTCAAACTGTAAACCCAAACAAAATTTCGTTTTGCCTAGGTTTTTCATCTCAAATATTTCTTAAGATATTCAGCTGTTTGGGACATGTATCCAGAGGTTCAGATTATCAACATACACTGATATTTTCGAATTTCTTTATGCAATGTTGTTCTCGAGAACTTGTTTTATCTTTGAGCTCAATAACCTCTGGTACTTCTATCTTTTTATCCAGTGGACCATCTAATTTCCTTTCTTATATATATAGCCAGACTTATTAGGAATCTAAAAGTATCTGTATCCACCACAGGGGAGTATATTTCTTCATAACCTATTCCTGGTCTATTGTGAGAATCCTTGTGAAATAAGCCGTGTTTTATATCTCATGATTTCTCATATTCATTTCTCTTACTCACAAAGACCCATTACGCCTCTCTTCCTTAAATAGACTAACTCCACGTTTCCATTTAATCTAATTTGATCTTACGAGTGCGCACTCTTATATTGACGTGGGTTCGTGATCCTCGTTTATATTCATAAATTCAAGTGCTACCTTGTATGCAAATAAATCATCTTA
>NC_027755.1:13311231-13349380 GCF_000695525.1 Brassica oleracea var. oleracea
AGGCTGGTCGGTTTAAACAATTTTAAATCAGATGAACAATTAACCAAGCAGGATGAGAAAATAAATCTATCAATCCTAATTGTGATTAAAGCATTAATAAAAACAAGCAGGTCGGATTTAATCAAGACTTAAACAAATCAGAATTATTAAACTAGCAGGATGAGAATAATAAATCTAGCAACTTAACGGTCAAACAATTCTAGCAACATAGCATCAGATTCAATCAGATTTAAAACCGAAAGCAGTTTTGATTTCAAAAATATTCGATTAGGGTTTTAATATGTGATTTGTGTTATTATAGTATAATTAATTCTGATACTTATATTATTTAGGGTTTATAGATATAGGGTTAGGGTTTATCGGATTTTAACTTGTAAAATTTGATTTGGGGTTTTAATCATGTAGGAACTTGATTTAGGGTTTATCGGATTATGAGAATCCGATTTGGAGGTTTAAGGGTTTAGATGTTTACCTTAACCTCCAAACGGGTTGAACGGACCACCGAGAATCGAGAAGAACTTCGCTCTTGTTTAGGTATCTCTTAGTCTCTTCCTCTTGTTTCTTCACTCTCTGCATTATATATGCTCCTTTTTTTTTATTGGTTTCCATGTGTTGTATGCTTCTTTCTGCTGTATGATTTTCCCCATTAACATCTTTTTTATAAGTAAATAAAAATAATTTTCTTGTAAACCCAGGAAAGAATTTGATGCATACATAGAGATAGATTACACTTTTTTTTTATGTTTGCTGTTTTCACAAAACAATTTGAAACTGAAATGTTTTGGGAATCTCATAAATCTGACCTCAACGCACCTTACACATAGGAAATGTAAAACACTCTCTTTGTTATTTTTGCAGATATTCTGTATGACTCGTGGTCTCCAGCCAGGACGGTTAGTTCAGTCTGCATCAGCATTCTCTCCATGCTATCGAGTTCACCGGAAAAGGTTTCTACATTTTTATTAACTCCCACTTATTATTATCACAAAGCCACACAAAATCTTACTATGTCTTTATCTCTGTCTCAGCAACGTCCCGCTGATAACGACCGATATGTAAAGAACTGCAAGAACGGGAGGTCTCCTAAAGAGACAAGATGGTGGTTTCATGACGACAAGGCATGATGATGATGATGATGATGGTGATGATATGATCAAACATCATAAATAAATGAAAAAGAGGTTTTATATAATTTCCCCAGACTGATAGTAACTAATTGGAATTCCTTGTGGCCTCAACTCTTTTTCTTTCTTTCTCTCTATCTTTTGTATGGATGATGATTATGTATGGAAGACATCTGAAATGTCTCACACCTTGAATTAACAGTTTCCGCTTTCGTCTCTCTAAAGTAACCTTGGAGATTGATGCAAATTGTATTTGGGGACATGTTTCTTTTTTTTTTTTTTGCAATATATGTTCATATTCTAGTAAATTCGATTGATGGCCAACTTTCTTTCCAACTTGAATGAAATATTTCAGTGAAATTATGTTAAGAGGCTCCATGTGAAATTAGGTTAGAGGCTCCATGTAGGCTAGCTCCATGTGCGTTAG
This sequence comes from Brassica oleracea var. oleracea, assembly GCF_000695525.1. Lineage (NCBI taxonomy): Eukaryota > Viridiplantae > Streptophyta > Magnoliopsida > Brassicales > Brassicaceae > Brassica > Brassica oleracea. The sequence goes on from NC_027755.1 coordinate 13,312,783, forward strand.
AAATCAAGGTGATAATTACATCAAAAGCTATACCATTTGCCTATGGCTGAAAACTTGCAACCAGTGCCTATCTTTCTTTAAAAACTAGGATGTAGAAAAGATGCTGAATCCTGTACAAGTTTTTCATCAAATCAAAAGCAGCAACTATCCCTGGATAAGATCCACCTTTTCCTTCAAGTGCATTTTAAATCCATCACATATTAGCCATGCGAACAGATCGTCTAGTCGGGTACTTATCGGATCGTCGGATCGACTGAGTTTCTATCGGGTCGTCGGATTGACTGGTCGTATCAGATGGCTTTATCGGATGAGAGGGTAACCGCCGAGAGAGAAAGAAAAATTAGGGTTTATGATGATCAAGGTTTCAAAACAAGAAAGAAAAGGAAAATAGGGTTTCTGGTCGATTTTAGAACTCAGGGAATTAGAGAGGTTCGTGCTGATAATGTGTTATAAAAGTAATGAAAAAGTCTATCTTTCTCTCATAATTATGGAGCCCTTTATATATAGGGAATTACAATAGACCGTCATAGATAAATGGAAAGTCTACGAATCCTAAAGTGATTAGGAAAAAGAAATCCTATGCATACAAAAAAAAAGAAATTGTCTAAGTAAAAAGGAAATATGTCTATTTGATTATGGCATTCACAAATCTGTTCATAACAATATTAAGTTTGTTCTTCCTTTCTGCTACCGCTATTTTAGTTACCAAGTTCATAACAATATTAACACTATAGCTCTCAAATTGGGCATCTAACCCCAAAATACTGTTACTTCACTATTATTTTTGTATGAATAATTAACTTTCTTTACTTTTAAAGATTAGAATAGCTAAGAAATTGACAAAAGTCTAGTATATAAAGAGTATTCAAAGGTTCTTATAAGAACTTATATCTTAACTTTTCTTCTATTTTTTATTTTTTTTATTAATATATTGCTAAGGTACTTAGTTTAGAAACAATCTGAGAAATATTTACTCTTTCCAAACATGTAGAAACGCCGAGTGTCTAAAGAAAGGTTTCATGTTATTTAGACAATTGTAAGAATAATATCATGTAATTTACTGGCTTACCATCTTCTCAAATGCTTTTGATAATTTTGTGATGTCTAAGTTGTAGATTTTGTGTTATACTCCACCCCAGGCACATTACCTTCAAGTGCCACCTATATTATAATGACAATTAATTGGAAGGGAGGCACGTTGGAGGCGTTGTCTTTTTTTTTTTTTGAACTGAACACGTTGGAGGCGTTGTTTTTTTTTTTGAACTGAACACGTTGGAGGCGTTGTTTCAAAACACGTTGGAGGCGTTGTTTCAAAACAAGTTGCATACACACCGTCCAGTGGCGGACCCACTTGAGAGGATAGAGTTGCACATGACACACGTTAAATTTGGATAAATTTATGTTTTGTATGGATTAACATTAAAATACCAATAGCTCTGTTGGTCAAATTCCCTTTTTGACACTCTTAAAGGTCTAAACCCAGTTTCGAATCCTACGGTTGACACCCTTGATTTTTTTTTATATGGTTTGACCCAGGTAAAATTTAGTCCTGAGTCCGCTACTGCACACGTCCACTTTTTTTTTTAGGTGTAAATATATTTTAGGAAACTTGAAACTCGTGACTTGTGAGGCAGATTTGTGATGCAGAAACAAAATTGTGTTTGTCGGCGTGTCATCATGCATGGGTCACGGATTGATTTTTGTAAAAAGAAAAAAAAATAAAACTCACACAAACGTCCAACCTCAACGATGTAAAAGTGCCAATACAAACCCAAAAGTGATTCTTACTAACTCCACTATTTTTATGCTGTTGGTGTCTTAGCTTCTTGTTGGATTAGAAGAAACGGAAATGGACGGAAAAATTTGGACGGTGGACACTGTTGTGCAGTGGACGTTAAATGATTAACTGCATGTAGACATTATTTATTATACGGGTGTTGTTATTTAGTGTATGATGTACAGTAATCGGCAACAGTATGATACTATTAGACCAAAACAAAACGATTGGAATTGATGGCGAATCTTTCTCCGCTATTTTGAAACGTTAGTTCTTATTCCATCCATGGTATGCCAATCCTAATTCTATATTGTTGCTAGTGTCTGCTGGTAAATCGATTTTCAAATCATAACACAACCGTTATTTTAAAAGTTTCTCAGAGAGAATAGGAATACCTATTTATATGGTTTCAGAGTAACTTATTCTAACGTGAATAATTATGTTGTATGTTCGAGTCTTGTCAGAAAAAGTTTTTTTTTTCAGAGAAGAATTAGTTTAGTATGGTTTGAAATCAGTGTCGGTTCGACACTATTAGAGGTCTTAGAGCAAAAAACATTTTTTGATTCTCTAAAATTTATAAACAGATAATATTTTAAATATTTTAAAATTTAATCAGTAATATTTTATATATTTTATAATGAAAATAAAATTATATATATATCAGATAATTTTGGATCCTTTTCAATTTTATTTATTATATTTATAATTTTTATATATAAGAATATAGATTTATAAAAAATTAAATCTGTTAATTATTACTGTACAGGAGATATTTGGACCCAAAACGGTGGTACCGCTTGTACCTCCTAGTAAGCTGGCCATGTTTGAAATCTCGTAGTTTCGCTAGAAAAAAATGTAAGGACCTTAAGATATATATAGAACCTCCTAGTAACTAAAAAAATATAGTGAAAATCATTTGTGTTATGATCATAGACTGTGGATGGCCCCATACACCATGTGCGAACATAAATACAAGTTTTAGATTTATGGTTATATGTCTATAATCTATATTTTTTAAATCTTACACATATCATATAATATGTTTGTAATTAGTATGAATGCTTCGTTATCTGATTATATATGTAAAGTAAAAACTAGATGTTATATGTATATGTATTTGTATATCCTCATTTTATATTTTAAATATTTTAAATTGCATTGTTATATGAGTATAAACATGGTCATAGTTAGTGGTCAACAAAAAACAACTATTGCTAATCTTAATTAACTTTAGTGAAAAAGCTAAATCATTTTTAATATGATTCTTATATTGATAATTACATTTCAAATATTTATCATGATTACTATATATTTTCTTATGTTAACATATCGTATATGTGTATATAATTATTTATACATGTCTATATGTAGTATTAAGTAGCGCTTACTCAGAAAATCGACCAGACACGAACTAGACACGAACTACAACATGCGAGATAATACCGTCTATTCTAGGTAGATGGTGTTTTACAGATGGATCTTGGAAAGATAATAAACCATATTCGGGACAAGTGTGGTATAGTACGTTGGAAAGTTTTGATGGATTAATGGAAGCGAGAAATACAAGAGCGTGTCAGTCGCCACTCCATGCGGAGATAGAAGCTTTAATTTGGACAATGAAATGTAAGAAGAACCTACGACAATTTATGGTTACATTTGCAACGAATTGTTCTCAATCGGTGAAGATAGTTTCTGAACCCGAAGAATGACCAGCTTTTGCAAGTTTTTTAGAATTTATAAGGTTTTTGAAGAGCAGTTTCCACAGTTCGGCGCTCATTCATATACCACGAACGCAGAATGTAAGGGCGGACAGTCTAGCATGCAGTGCAAGAAAACAACAGTCTTTTGTTGTCCATATGGATGCGGAGCTACCAGTTTGGTTTACATAGTATATGTATGGTGCAGCCATGACTAGAGACATTGGAGAGCTGAGTGAGTCTGACGAGGGAGAGCGAGGCTTGAGCAGAGAAAAGCCAGACTTGAGCAGAGAAGAGCCGGACTTTAGAATAGAAGAGCCAGACTTGAGCAGAGAAGAACCAAATGAGCTAGCCAGCTTGTGGAGTGGACCAGTAACCAGATCAAGACTGAGAGCACAAGAGAAGAGCCTCCAACACTTAGCCAAATCCGTGGGGCTTAAATCAGAAGAAGAGAACCAAGATAAACCAGCCTGTTGGTTTAATTTTATTTCAGTGTAATTTGATTTCATTTAAATTAAACTAATTTCGGGTAGGATTATGATTTATTAAAAACCAATTTCGATTGGGTTTAGATTAGGAATTAGATTAAACCATCTTGGTTTATGATTAGGGTTGTTGGGGGTTTTCTTTTTATCTTTCTACGAAGACTTTGTGAAAGTCATTCAACTTTTCAATCAAAAACTTTCAGCAAAGAGTTGTCTCGTTTTCTGCTTTCTCTGTTCAGCTAAAGGAACATTGATCTCACCTTAGGGAAGGAATTCCTTAGTGAAAACCATCTTAGACAATACAGGGTAATCTTGTGTCTTTGAGTAGCAAATCATCTCTGTCGCCATTCCATAGGTTCAGAGAGACGTCCATAGTCCAACAGAGTGCTAGTAGCCTCCACGGACAACCCTCTTTCATTCCCCTTCAAGTGATCCAGGAGCAAAAGCCATACCCAGGCTGCACCAAGTGGTATCAGAGCCACTTGAAGGTTTAGGTTTTAATGATTTTGACCTAGGAGCACGAATTATCCAGCAATCTTCAATGTCTTCTCATAAGAGGCAGGGAGATCAGGCTATACAACCAGCAACAAGGAAGAGAGTTGCAGCAAACCAGACCTTGATCTTTAGTGAACAGCAACTGGATGACCTAGCAGCCGAAATCTTCAATCAGATCATGAGAGGACGTGGCAGCAAGCAAAGGTGGGAGAGATCTGACCTAAAAACGTCCAAGGAGAGAAATTTACTTGCTTTGGATCAGTTTGGGCGCTGGTCTAGGGTTCCACCAGAGACAAGAGAGAATATCCAGCTAGTTCCTGAGCTATCAACAAGCAAGGTTTGCAAAACAGGAAAACAAACTTCTAAGCCATGCTCACAAACGGCGGAGAAGGAACCTGAGAAGGTACCTGAGATTGAATCAATCCTAAACATTCCTTTTCAAGGAGAACATTCAGTACTTCCACTGAAGCAAGAGGAGCACGTACCAGTAGCCTTGAGTGGTCATACCCTTGATCTAACCGAGGATAAAGAGGAAGAAAAACTTGATGCGGCGCTTGTAGTTCTTAAGGAGTCATATGCGACTTTGATTGAACAAGGTGGATTCATTAGATATGCTTCTGACTATTCACTGATCAGGCCTCTTGTTTGTGTGAAATTCAGTCTCATGGACCACTTAAAACTTGTCAAAGAGCTGCACAACTTCATCTTTGAACCAGGAGGAAAGCTATATGAGTTTAAGAGCAACAACAACATTCTGGTGCAAAGCGCAACAACAAATTTGAGTATGCACGAAACACTCATCTTCAATGAGCAGGATTTGAGGTCAAATCCTTTTAAAGGAAGAGGGGGGAGTGTGATGTTAGGAGTTTTCAAGGCTCCTAAGACAAATGTTGTAGTATAAATGATTGTCGAACCAGTTATGAGAGATATGAAAGCACCGAGAATGCAAGTAATCACTTAATCTAAGTGCAACCAATGGTTTTTAAAAGGGTTTTTAAACTATAACTAACTAAAAGGAATAACTAAATGATACTTTCTTAACTATGGGAAAAGAGAACTCATGGATATAGGGATTAGACCTCGGGTGATCAAGTTTCGAACTAAGGATGGCAAACGTTCAATCAAACTATCAACAACCACCTGAGTGGGGAAGAAGGTTCTTAGTCAGTCATGAAGAGCCAGCATTACTTTCTGAGATGTCTTGTGTGTTACGAATCTTTACAGCCAGAGCAGTGTATGAGAAGCATGTTATGAATGCGTTTATCTTAGAAGGTTCGGATTTGAGGACAAATCCTTTTAAAGGAGGAGGGAACTTGCCTTATTTGGGTAGATAGGAAATATTGGGTAGATAGGCGTAGATAGCCGACTTGGTTGTATTGTATATTAGTCATACTCGACCTGTGGATTAGGGTTGTCGAGAGAATTGTATTCTTAGCATAAGAGTCGAGTTCGCTAAGCTTGTAAGCGAGTGAATAACACCAAGGGCTAAGGGGTAGAGGTTCTAGAGATCTTGTATTCGATCTTATGACGTGTGAGGCTAGGGGAGCAAGTCAAGAAGGGTCTTGATCTTGTTCGAGTTCCGTTTAAAGAGATACTTGTAAGTTCGCTTTAAAAGATTACTAGTAATAACACATATCTTTGTAGAAATATTCTCTGGTGTACTATGTGCTTTACTCTGTGAGGTAGTTCTTGCATTTACAAGTGGTATCAAAGCATTCACCCGTTCGATTATATAACAAGTGAGATCCTGCGGAAGAAATGGAGAACTATCATGAGCTGGTGTCAAGCACAAGGGTGATGTTGGATGGATCCAACTACGGACTTTGGAAGTCACGAATGAGGTCTACCATTCGAGGGATTGATGCTATGGCGTGGAAATCTGTGACAACTGGATGGTCAGAACCAAAGGCTAAGGACGTGAATGGTGTTGAATCCAACAAAGCAGAAGAACTTTGGACCGAGACAGAACTCAAGATGGCGAAGTTCAACTCCAGAGCACTTTCAGATATACACGCTTATGTTACAAAGAAACACTTTAAGCTAATTCAAGGATGTGAGACCGCCAAGGAAGCGTGGGAAATACTGCAAACTCACTTCGAAGGAACGTCAAAAGTGAAGAGCTCACGACTAGATTATCTAGCATCCCAGTTTGAGAATCTCAAAATGGGAGAAACTGAATCAGTTGAAGAATTCAGCTCACAACTCAGAGGCATAGCTCAGGAATCCTTAGTATTGGGAAAGAAATACAAGGATAAGAAGTTGGTCAAGAAGTTTCTAAGGTGGCTACCATCTAAGTATACCGCATACAAGGCAGCTATGTCAGTCTCACTGAATACAGATGAGATAAGCTTTGATGAAGTAGTAGGGATGCTGAGAGCACATGAAATGGAGATTAACGGAGGAAAGAAAGGAAAGGGAGTTGCACTGGTATCACAAGATTCAGATGACAAAGAAGATGACGATGATCCAGTAAGTATGCTTGTTAGGCGGTTTGACAGAGTCCTTCGTAGAGCCGAATCAGGTCAGAGAAGAGGAAGTACATCACAACGTGCTGTAGAAGGTGAGAAACGAATATCTGAGCAAGAAAAGAACGATCATAAAGCGGAGGTTCAGTGTCATGAGTGCAAGGGGTATGGACATTACAAAACTGATTGTCCAACTGTTCGAAGGAGAGAAATCAAGTGCTATAAGTGCAAAGGAATTGGACACACTCAACTGGAATGCGTCAACAATCAGAAGAGGAGACATAAGAAATCTATGATCAGAATTGATGAGATAGACTCAGAAGAAGACAGTGATGAAGAGGAGCTGGCTAACTTTGTAGCATTCATTGGCATCACATAGTTTATGGAAGGAGAAACTGATACTGATGATAATCAGTCAAGTGCAGATGGTGATGATGGAATTAGCTATTAAGAACTGTGTCAGACGGTAGTCCAGATTGGTAAGGAGAATCTATGTCTGGGTCAAAGGAACTTGATAAAATCTTGAGTCTGGGAAGACAGGATCAGACTTCTCAAGGTCTAGGATACACTGGGTATGGAAAGAGTGTTACAGAACCCATCAATTTTGTGCCAAGCTCCAACTCCAAAGGGAGAACAACAACTGAAGGTACTACCTCAAAGACTGGTGCTGAGAAAGTTAAGAATCTCCAGAAGGTGGGACGATCAGAGATTCAGCAGGAGAGATGATGTTACTACTGTGGAAAACCGGGTCACATCCAGAAGAAATGCTATCACTTTCGGGAAAAAGTAAATCAGTTGTTGAGACAAGGAAAGTACTGGTGGAATGGCTCTCGAAATCAAGTCTGGATCAGGAAATCTGATTTAGGACGTACAACAGTGAAATCAACTCAACGATCTATTCACGGAGGTCCGAGATGCAGCATGGCACTTGTATCAGAAGCAGTGGCATTGATATCCAAGGATGAAAATCCATGGTACTTCGACAGTGGTTGCTCTCGTCATATGACAGGAACACACAAGAATCTCAGAGAGATAAAGCCATTGAAAGGAGGTAGAGTCATATTTGGAGATGGAAGCCAAGGAGCGATCAAAGGCAAGGGAAAGACTGTTGAAACCAAACCACCTCTGAAGGATGTGTTCTTAGTCAAGGGATTAAAATCAAACCTAATCAGCATCAGTCAATTGTGGGATGAAGGGTTGATACTTCACTTCACTAGCAAAGAGTGCAAAGCTGTGAATGAGGAAAACAGAGTCATGTTCCATGGAGTACGATCTACTAACAATTGCTATGTATGGCAGAGTGTACAACAGTGCTTTGTTGCACATGATGAAACAAGTATGCGGCGTCAAAGACTTGGTCACATGAACATGAGGCATATGACCAACATCATCAGAAAAGGTGCAGTCAGAGGCATTCCTCAGCTGGAGGAAACGGAGAAGACTGTATGCGGACCGTGCAATCAAGGAAAGCAGGTCAAAGTTCAACACAAGATGATTCATGATATTCAGGCAAACGATATGCTTGAAATGGTACACATGGATCTCACGGGTTCTATGCAGACAGAGAGCATAGCAGAGAAGAGGTATGTTCTAGTTCTGGTTGATGACTACTCAAGGTTTACATGGGTCAGATTCATTCTTGAAAAGTCTGATACACTGAAAAGCTTCAAGATCTGGGCTCTTCAAGTTACAATGGGAAAAGACGACTGAAGCAGATTCGCAGTGATCATGGGGGAGAATTCCAGAATGAAGCCATGAGTAATTTCTGTGGACAGCACGAAATAGTTCAACAATTTGCTGCACCTAGAACTACTCAACAAAATATAATAATAGAAAGGAAGAATCGCACGCTTCAGAAGATGGCGCGAGCTATGATGCATGGTAACAATGTGAAGCAGAGGTTATGGGCAGAGGCTATTAGCACTGCATGCTATTAGTCCCTCAGAATTGACTCAGGAGACGATCACTCCAAACATTCAAAAAATACTCATCTAGCGATGTCATTAGGAACGTGAATGAAGGGAGAAGGTGTGAAGATCAACTTCAGAGAAATGGTGCAGTCTGCATGCTTTGTCTCAAATATTGAACCAAAAGACCACACCGAAGCACTTTCGGATGAGTTCTGGATTCAAGCCATGCAGGAGGAACTTGAACAGTTCATCAGAAATGATGTATGTGAGTTGGTGAAGAAACCATCTGATGGTCACATAGTTGGGACTAAGTGGATCTTCAAGAACAAGATTGATGAGAATGGAATTGTGGTTAGAAACAAAGCAAGATTAGTAGCTCAGGGTATTCGCAAATTGAGGGAGTTGATTTTGAAGAAACATTTGCTCCAGTGGCTAGATTGGAGTCTATCAGAATGTTCATTGGAATGGCATGCATCATGAACTTCACAGTGTCCCAAATGGATGTTAAGAGTGCATTTCTGAATGGGATACTGTCTGAAGAAGTATATGTACATCAGCCAAAGGGTTTTGAAGACGCAACTATTCCTTGAGTATGTGTACAAACTCAACAAAGCTCTATACGGGTTGAAGCAAGCACCTCGAGCATGGTATGAAAGGTTGACAAACTTTCTGGTTGACAAAGGCTACATCAGAGGAAGTGTCGATAAAACTCTGTTTGTGCTGAAGAATAAAACAAGGATGCTGGTGGTCCAGATCTATGTTGACGACATCATTTTTGGAGGAACATCTAAACAACTTGTAGATGGTTTCACTCGAGACATGACCAAAGAGTTTGAGATGAGCATGGTGGGAGAGTTGAAATATTTCCTCGGGCTATAAATACAGCAGACAGAGGAAGGTGTTTTCATCTCGCAAAGTACCTATGCAAAGGCACTACTGAAGAGGTTTCAACTGGATCACTGCAAGGAGGTAAAAACTCCAATGAGCTCGATAAACAAAAGTTGCAAAGATGAGGAGGGTGAACCAGTGGACACAAAGCTGTATACAGGGATGATCGGAAGCCTACTTTATCAGGCGGCTAGTCGACCAGATCTAAGTCTAAGTGTGGGGATATGTGCTAGGTACCAATCAAAGCCAAAGAAGTCTCATCTGGAGGCAACTAAGAGAATCATTCGATATGTCAAAGGCACAGTTAACCTTGGGATCTACTACTCAAAGGGATCGAATGAAAATCTTGCTGGATACTGTGATGCAGATTGGGCTGGAAGTGTAGACGATCGAAAGAGTACCAGTGGGGGGTGTTTCTTTCTCGGAAACAACCTGGTTGCATGGTTGAGCAAGAAGCAGAACTCTGTATCATTGTCTACCGTAGAGGCAGAGTACATTGCTATGGGGAGTTGCTGCACACAGCTGATGTGGATGAAGCAAATGTCTGCTGACTATGGCATGGATACTGGATCATTTCCGGTCTACTGTGACAACAAGTGTGCAATCGACATATCAAAGAATCCGGTGCAACACTCAAGCACCAAGCACATTGACATTCGACATCATTTCATCAGGGAGCTAGTCGATGACCAACAGGTAGTGATTGAACACCTTGTCACAGAATTACAACTAGCTGATCTTTTCACTAAACCTTTATATCTTAACCATTTTGTTACTCTTCGAAACTCCATTGGGGTTTGTGAGATGTAACAAGTTTGTGTAAGTGTACAGGGGATGACAGAAGAGCTGATGCAGAGGCACCCAAAGTTCAAATTTTGTCTTACATCAGAAGCGAGTAGTGGAAAAGAGCTGCCAAATATGCCGTCATGATCTCAAAAAGTACAGGTTTCGCATCGAGAGAGCAATCAAGTAACAAGAGGAAGAAGATGTCATGTGTCTCCCATCATCAAAAAGGGAGCACAAGAAAACTCTTGGAAAAGAAAAGAGAAAAAGAAAAAGAAAAAGACAAGAAAAAGAAAAGAAGTAACAACCACCAGCTCTCTCATGACGAATAAAGGTTGAAAACTGAGTCAAGACATGATAAAGGCATATTTGTGCGAAAGATAGACATGAAATAAGCCTGATGATCAGATGAGGATCTAGTAGAGCAAAAGAGTGCATATGTAGCAGAAGCTATGTCAGCCTCTGGATCACTCGACGAACAGTTGCCAACGGGAAAGGTAAAACAAAAATTCTTTTTATACTCAAAATTGAAAAATTAATCTGTGTGACACGTGTTCTCTCATTGCTTGTGTGTTTAATGTACTAAATGTTCTTTTGTCTAAGTGGTTGTGTCAGCAAAAGTCATTGAGTTAATATCACCAGTCTATGCCATCGAGTGTCACATTGGAACAGTGAAGATTCAGTCCGATCAAGTCATAAGTGGGCAATACGTATAGACATCAGAGAAACGGGGAAGAGAGATCGTGTGAGCCTAAATGGAAGATTTCGAATTTTTGAAATTTGAAAAACTTCCATTTTGGAGAGAGTGGGAGATATGGCGAATATCTAGGAGATCATGGGGTAATGTACCGAAAAGGAAATGATTACCCCTTTATAAACCCTAGACGCCAACTTATCTCTCTCATAACTCTCTTTGCTCTCAAAACTCAAAAAAATAAAATAAATAAAACTCTCAAAAGAAAACCTCTCTCTTTATCTCTCCAGAAATCATGTCGATGAATAAAAGCACCTCCGCCGCCGGTAAATCTTCAAATCCACCACCATTGAATCTCGTAGACTACTCTGATGATGAGGAGCAAACAACGCCACAACAGAGTCAGACGTCTCAACCCCTATCCGAAGATCTTCATACCGCAGCCGAACAACTGGATTCTGAGTCAGATGCTAAGTCAGAACCAGTGAGATCAACAAGGAAGAAGAAGAACGTGAAGGAGGGAAGGAGTAAACAAACCTCTGAGACGATTCCACATGGAGCTGATATAACTAAGGCCTCCAAAGAGAATCGAGGAAAAGCAATCGAAGTCTCCTCAGGTGAATCTGAGGAAGAAGATGACTCGGAGAACACTGACGCAGAAGAAGCTGAGGAAGTTGATGCTGAGAACGTGGAACCACCAATCAGTGTTAAGGAGAAAGAGAAAAAGAGGAAAGCTCCATCATCAGCAACCTAGAGCAATCCTGTGAAAAAATCAACCAAGAAAACCTATGCCTCAAGAATCAAATCTCAAGGGAAGGCCAAAACAACTTCAGGTGCAGAACGGCTCGCAGAGCAAAGGTATGCAAGTTTTGCCTCTAGAGAGATTATTCCAGAACGTTCTGTGGATCAGAGCTCGGAAGACACATGGGGCTATCTGAGTATAATCAAGAAAGGGCAACTGGAGAAGACTGTCACAGGCCTAGGAGGTTACATTCCTGAGATCGTGAAGGAATTCTATGCAGACTTGCCTGGTGAGATGACTGGAGGATCAGAAGTCATAGTGACAGTACGAGGGCAGAAGTATGAATTTTCTCCAGCTATGATTGATCAATACTTCGATGTTTCACCAATTCAAGGAGAGGAGCTAGAAGTAGAGGAAACCATGGATGAAGTTATTAGTGACGAGCTCGCTGACTTCCTGACCGAGGGGACACGGGAGATGAAGAACCTCACAACAAGCTCTTTGTCTCCATGTAAAGTTGCGCTTCTAGTCCTTGCAGCATACAACTGGGTACCTTCGTCTAACAAAAATGCTGTGTCCATTGATCATGCAAAACTTGTCTATAAATTGTTTCATGGAGTCCGTGTTAACATAGGAGTGTTGGTCTACAATCAAGTTCTTAACCTCGGAGTTATTCAAAAAGAGGGAGAAAAGAAGGACAAGAGGTGGTTGATATTTCCTCGTACTATCTATGGTGTGCTTCAGATGCAGCACATGGTGCAGCGAAGACCAAGAGAGAAACTTGTGGCTGTGATTCCATATAAGAAGGACCCTCGTCTGGGAGAAGAGTATCTCAAGAATAAAAAGGAAGCACGAGAGGCTGAGAAGAAGTCTCAGAAGCAGACCCAGAAGAAAGAGAAATCTGCATCAACATCAACTGCAACACCTACTTCTGGACCACCTCCAAGCACTCCTCGATCTGAGAGGACTGATCCTTATGGGTATGTGCCACCAAGACAGTCTCCGCGGGCTGCTGGAAAGTTCCAGATCATTCACCTCGGATCAGTTGCATCTCCAGGGCAACAGATAGATACGACCTCCGAAGCAATTCAACAACTTGCAACTGCGATGCAGACTCTGACGAGCGTCGTGGGACAGATTGCAAGCATGCTGTTCCCAAGTAAGTCTTCTATCTGGTTATTTATTTACTCTGATCTTTATGAATTTTAACTATGTATGCTCTCAAGCAGGGGGAGAAGAAGAGGCAGACGATCCGCAGTAGCAGGATGACCAGGGGAACTAGATTATGAGGGAGAAAAAATTAATTTTTTTTCTCGTTTTTTAATTATGGGGGAGTGAGAGATAAAACAATGTTATTGGTTTTTGGTGTTTTGGTTTTATGTTTATCTCTAACTCTTGAACTCGCATGTTTTGAACCTTCATGTCAATTTTAATGCATGTATTATTCAGGATATATATGTTCGAATGTGTGTGGTTGTTTGAGCGGATCTGTGCAGGTACTTGAGAGACATCCAAAGCTAAAAGGGGGAGATTGTAGATGCAAAGATCAGATGGACGTTCTGATACAGACGCAAGTACAGCAGTGAAGGGAGCAACAGAGAAGTGTACGTGCGGATGAGCAAGTCAAGATGAAGATTGCGACTTGAAGAATGGATTGCGGATCAAGGCTAAGTTGATACGAAGATATCTTGGGGAACAAGCTTGTAGAGATTCACCTTGGAGAAGGAAGATCTCACGATGGAAGTTTTCTAAAAGGCCTTGGAGTGTAAGCGAGTGAATAACACTAAGGGCTAAGGGGTAGAGGTTCTAGAGATCTTGTATTCGATCTTAGGACGTGTGAGGCTAGGGGAGCAAGTCAAGAAGGGTCTTGATCTTGTTCGAGTTCTATTTAAAGAGATACTTGTAAGTTCGCTTTAAAATAATACTAGTAATAACACATATCTTTGTAGAGATATTCTCTGGTGTACTATGTGTTTTACTCTGTGAGGTAGTTCTTGCATTTACAAAAATATCTTCTGCGAATTGATTAATATGTCAAAGTTGTAATAAACATATTTCAACATCTCCAGATTGTAAACAACAAGTTGGTTCTCGCTCAAACTGAATGACAATGTTACATACGGTTTGGCATTCAATTTTACATTCACTATATATAACAAACAATTTTATGACAATTTATATTTTTATATATATTATATTATAAAGTGAGAATGACTATACCTCTCATCTTCAGTAGAGGGAGTAAGAAAAACAAGATCGTTTCCTCTATTTCTGAATTCACCATCAACAATTTTAAAGTCAAGCTTTTGTGGATAATATCAGCGAATCTGGGATGATAAAAGTACAACAAAGATGATACATTGGAATGGACTGAACTATAGTGGATATACTTAATTTGAGTTTAAATACATTATTGGTTGTCCTCGTTCTAATAACGTTTGTCTTTATCTTAAAATATTTTATATAATCTCATTTTTTCCCTGCAAGTCATCAACAAAATAGACAACAAATTCATGAGAAATGTTATTTTGATTTTTTTCCCCCGAATAAACATCATACAAAAAGACATGCATTTGTACACGATACCAAATTATTATAAATTGCAATATAATAACAATTTATAGCAGAAAATTGTAAATTTAGTTAAACACTTAACCTTAGAATCAACCAAAATAAATTTCAATTGTACAACTGTACAATAACGCCGATTCACAAGTCATATGTTGGGAGAACATATATTTGGTGGAGGTATCATGGACTCCTACCTCTCAATTCAGTAGATGCGGATGACGTTGGAAAGATATTTTTGGATAAATCCAATTAATGGAAGCATGGAACATAAGATGATGAGAATTATTCAGAATTGGAACATCTCACATGGGTGATGGAGAATAGGTTACGTCATTCAACTTTTCAGAATTTTGGAACGGACTACATGATATCACCATGATTAAAGAACTTCATGCATGACCAAACTTCTTAACAGAGTTAGAAGATATAAAAACTCTTCAAAGATGTTTCCAAGCATCAAAGGTATCCTACATTCCTCTAGGGCAAAATTCAATTTTAGATTCTCTAATTAGAACTGCGAGATCTTTTTATAGTGAATTTTGTTTTATTAGTTGTTTTATTCCGGATTTGTTTGTTAAACCACCATAAATTTAAGTAACAGAAATACTATTTAATATAAAAAGAACACAAATATACTATATATTTTTCGTGAATGAAACAAAATAACAAATAGTTATCTTTGATCTGACTATTAGAAATTGAATTGACAGCTTCAGGGATGTTAATCCAACTATCACCTCCAAAATGATACAGTTCTAGTTCTGCTCTTCTTTACTTTGATCACCGATCATCCACCTCCTCGTCTCCCATCTAATCTAATCTCCCAGTAAGAGCATTATTATCCATGAGAACACTTCTAAAGTTCTTAAACAAAAAAATATCAGTATTAAAGTCTAATATACTTGAAATCTTTAATTTTAATCTTGAAATAAAAATTAGATTAACTAAGAGTTGACAAGTGTCTTTTAGTGCTTTCAAAATTGTTTCAGAAGCTCTTCATTAAGAACACCATTACATCCCCTTTCTTCACTTTTTATTATTTTGTTTTGTTTAATAGTGAGAACACATATGAGAACATATCTAAGAACATCCCATTGCAAATGCCCTTGACTTTTCGCTATCTCTATAATTGGATTCTGTTTTGCAATTTGATGTGTAAACTACTATTAGGGAAGTGTTAGAGATGGATTACATCCCTCCACAACGCCCATCGAATAACAGGTCCTAATCCAGCAAGTCGGATCGATTTGGTCGGTTCGGTGGCTAAACCTATCGGCTTGACCTTAGAGTATTTTTAGCCGGTCGAGTAAATCGGCTAAAAATGCCCGGCTTAGAGGGAGCCTTGTTCAGGTCCGTATACTCGGCCTCTCGCATCAAGGCCCAAAGGGACACGAAACTAGGGCATCTGGAGCAGAAATCCTATAAGAAGGGAAAAGGAAGCAACAAGAAATGAACTTTTGGGACCATTGAACACACTGAGCGGCTAGATCTAGGGTTTTAGGTTATCTCTTTGATCTTGTTACTCTTCGATCTTGTTGCTCTTGAATCTTCTTGTCACTCTTGTAACCTTTCAAACCAGATCTAAATAAAACGTCTTTAGTCATCCCATTTCTGATTTCTTCCATCTTAGTCGACTGAATCCCGTTCAAACAGGAAGGTGCACAAAAGCTAAAGCTAAAAGAAAAAAAAGATACAGAGCAAAGTAAATCATATCAAAACCTTGTGTCATCTACTCAACGTGTGGTTTTAGAGGTAGAGAAGTTCTCCCACCTTGTTCTTCCTTTTGTTGGGTCCTCCTTTACTTCATTGACCATAAGAGAAAGAAACGGCTAGGATCTCGCGTACGCAACTGGCGCAGACAAATCAGGACCGTTAAAAGTAACGCGTCCAAATATCTCAGTGTCCCATCTTTGTCCCCTTGCCTCTCACTTGCCCCCTCATCCTCCCGACAACGTCATAATTCCCATCTCCCTCCCCTTTAACCCTAATTTCAATGCACGTCTCAATGTATAAACTTATCTCTCTCCCTCCCCCATTTCTCAAAACCCAAGAAAAAAAACTCCATACCATTTCAAGAATCTTATCACAAACCCATCAAGAAGAAGAAATATAAGCTAAAGAAGAGATTGTAAGTTTGAAATAAGAAGTAACAAGCGTCCGAGTGAGAGTATGGCGTATGAAGAAGTCATCAATGAGCTTAACCTTAAGGACACAGAGCTTCGTTTGGGATTGCCCGGAACAGATGAACAAGCAGAGGTTTCTTGCGTCAAAAGCAACAAACGTCAGTTTCATCAAAGCAACGACGAGCACAATCTAAAAGAAGAATATCCACCTCCTCCTGCCAAGTAAGTTGAGATCTGAAGTTCTATTTTATAAATCTCATTCACTAGAGTCTAGAGATGTACTAACGATGAATCTTTGTTTGCAAACTTCAGAACACAAATCGTTGGCTGGCCACCAGTGAGATCGAACCGGAAGAACAACAACAAAAGTGTGAGTTATGTGAAAGTGAGTATGGACGGAGCTCCATATCTGCGTAAGATAGATCTCAAGATGTACAAAAACTATCATGAGCTTCTAAAAGCACTAGAGAACATGTTCAAGTTCACAATTGGTGAATATTCTGAGAGAGAAGGATACAAAGGATCTGGATTTGTACCGACTTATGAAGACAAAGATGGAGATTGGATGTTGGTGGGTGATGTTCCATGGGACATGTTCTCTTCATCTTGCCAAAAACTCAGAATCATGAAACGATCCGAAGCTCCTGCCTTTTGATCCTCTGTTTTCAAGGAAACCCTTTTTGTTTTTGGTAAAAGTTCCTCTTAGAGTCTCCTACTTAATTTCGAAATCTTTTAAGAAAAAGAGAAGTTGTGTACAATAGGAATAGACTGATCGACATAGTTTCAAATAGTTGTAACTGTAGGTTGTTAATTCTGTTATACCAGTTTTGATTATATAAGTTTATACTATATGATAATCTTATGCGATTGCACCAATTTACACATGAACGAATAAAAGTTTGTAACTTTTTTGATAAAAACAAATTTCCGCTAAATTTATTTATGTGAAATTACATCAAGTGCAACGATAACAAGAATACGATGAATTACATAATTAATATGAAGGAACAATTATACATTTGACAATGATTTTTCGTTAGACGCCATATTTGTCATCATGAGTGTCAAACAGATTAACTTTATCAGTTTTTTTCAGCTTATTCACTCTCGATCTCTTACAAATTTCATGTTTGGTTATCATCCATAAAACAAAATGGAACTCCAAATCTTATATCACAACATAATCACTATAAACATCAAAAATTCCTTTTGTTGTATAATATTGATCAACTCCAAATTTTGATCAAAATATATTTTTCTAAAAAAATTCAATATATTGATGCTTTCGAAAGGAAAAGAAATTGAAGTTGCCAACTTTCAAAGATACAAAGAACATGACCATACAACAAAAGAAATACACTTTCAGTTCTGAACCATTGTTTCTTCCATACCCATTCCCATGATTTCACTAATAGTTCTGTTTTGCTCATATATATTCCTAGGGGTTGGCGTTCGGATACCGATTGGGTATTTCGGATTTTCGGGTATTTCGGATTTTCGGGTATTTCGGTATAGGGATAGAGAACCCGTTCGGATATTTCTGTACTTCGGGTCGGGTTCGGATATTTTTAGTTCGGGTTCGGTTATTTTGAATCGGGTTCGGATATTTTGATTTTAAAAGAAGAAAAACTAAATTTTTCATTTTTAAGTTTCTTGTATTTAAAAATATAGATTTCACTTAACTGATTTTTTATTTTTATAAATTGAATGATTAATAGGTTTGAAGATAATATTTCAAAAACAAATAGATATTAATTTGGGTATTGTTTTTAAACTTTGAATGTAACTTTTGTTAATACGTAAAACAAAAGGTTTGACATGCATTTTAAATGAATATCAAATCATTTTCTCCATAATTATATATATACTTATGATCTTAAAATATGTGAAACATCAATATAAATATTTTTTAAAAAAATGAGCGATGTAAACTAGAAATATAACTATATAAGGGTAAGTATATATATGTTCGGTTATCTTCGGATATCCATTCGGGTTCGGATATTATCCATTCGGGTTCGGATATCTAATCTCTCCTAACTTAATACCCGTTCGGGTATTTTGCTACTTCGATTCGAATTTTTCAGATCGGGTTTGGATGCGGCTTCGGGTGTGGCTTCGGGTATCGGGTAAAATGTCCACCCCTATATATTCCTATACCATAATATATAGATTCTTACAGCTGTGCTGCTATTAATTCCTCTTTTTTTGGCCATTACACTCTCATCGTCAAATTGCAGTGGCCGAAAACAACTAGTAGCCTTAAATTCAACATATAACTTCTCCCACAGATTATCTTCCATTAATAAAAGGAAAATGAAAACTGTTATGAACCAGATTGTGGATGGCTCATAACCAAGAGATTATGATTTGATTTGTAATCTTTCCATTTATCTATGACGGTGTAATCTCCTATCTAAGGAACCTCTATGTTATGAATAAAAATAGATTTTTCCATTACTTGCACAACGAAAACTCGATTAAACCCGACCCTACCAGTATAATCACCGGAGAAAGCATCAACCAAAACAATAGTGATTTATTCTTCCGGAAAACAATTCCAGTCCCTAAATTTGATAATTTATGCCTAAAATAAAGTTTTGGAGATAAATGAAGAATATAAAATTCCAATAGAAGCACAATAATGGATGTGACATCGAAAGTTTGTAACTTTATAATATAAAAGATAGAGATAGATGGCGAGAATCTATACGCACTCTGCACTCACTTGCTCCACTAATTTGGGATTTCACTTCCGTTCCTCCCATCGTCATCTTCGTCGCCTTATCTTCCCCAGAACTCTCACTCTTCCACACGCTAAAACCCAATCCTCGTAAGTGATCTATGGGTTTATCTGTTCAATCCAAAAGTCTCATCCTTTCTGTATGTTCTGTTCAGTGTCTGATTAGATTGGTTGGTTCTGTTAAGACTGTGGATGATGAATCTTCTTACTGGAATCGTTTTGTAATCAATTAGAGATTTTGTTTGTTTCAGTTGGACTCGAAGAAGGGTTGTATCCATGGATTCTTCTGGAACTGACTCGGCTAAGGAACTGCATGTTGGCTTGGACTCAGCTACTGAGGAAGAGTATGCCACACAGTCAAAGTTACTTCAAGAGTTCATGAGCATTCCCACCATTGACAAAGCTTGGATTCTCAGCTCTGATTCTGGTAATGACTCCAACTTGTAAACTTTGGAATCAAGATCATCTGACCAAATGAAACGATGATTTCACTTTTATAGGTAGTCAGGCAATAGTTGCCATGAGTCAAGCAAACCTTTTGGCTAATAAAAGGAGGAAGTTTATGTTATCTGCTCACATCTCCAAAGACGAAACTACAAGTAACCAATCTGTAAACTTTCACTGGGCTCCATTTCCGGTTGAGATGACTGGCGCATCGGCCTTTGTCCCCTCTCCATCAGGTCTGAAGCTCCTCGTGATTCGAAACCCTGAAAACGAGTCTCCTACAAAGTTTGAGATATGGAGTTCGTCTCAGCTAGACAAGGAGTTTCATATCCCACAGAAAGTTCATGGCTCTGTATACCTTGATGGATGGTACCAGACTTTTCCTTTTAGCTGTTTTTTAGCTATTGGAGAAGTGAGTAAAGGTTACGTGTGTGTGTATGATGCAGGTTTGAAGGGATCTCTTGGAACTCAGATGAGACTCGTGTTGCTTATGTCGCAGAGGAACCATCTCCTCCCAAACCTACATTTGACCATCTTGGTTATTACAAGAAAGAAACTTCTTCGGACAAGGATATTGGAAGCTGGAAAGGTCAAGGAGATTGGGAAGATGAATGGGGAGAAGCGTATGCCGGAAAAAAGCAGCCTGCCCTGTTTGTTATCGATGTTGACAGTGGAGAGGTGGAGCATATCAAAGGAGTTCCAAGATCGATAAGTGTCGGACAGGTTGTTTGGAGTCCAAACAGTAAAGGCTCCGCTCACTACTTAGTTTTCGCTGGATGGTTAGGAGATAAAAGAAAGCTTGGTCTCAAGCACTGCTACAATAGACCATGTGCCATTTACGCAGTTAGATGCCCAGAACCAAAGTGAGCTTTTGTTTTTGGCTTCTAGAAGACAACTTGATCACTCCTTTATTTCGAAAAAGTATTTGACAGAGAGTTTTGTCTTTACTTGTGTTCCAGAGATGATGCTAACGAAGCATTCCCTATTCATAATTTGACTAAAAGCATAAGCAGCGGTTTTTGCCCACGCTTCAGGTTTACATCTTATGACACTTTCTCTTGCCTTCTAAAAGCATTGTTCTCCTTGTTACTCTGTTTATCTAACTGAGCCATATGTTAAAAGACTTACTCTCTTCACCATACATTTATTCCTTCTCTCACAGCAAAGATGGCAAGTATCTTCTGTTTTTATCCGCAAAGGCCGCTGTGGATTCTGGGGCACATTGTTCAACTGAGTCACTTCACAAGATTAGCTGGCCAAGCGATGGGAAACTTCCTGAATCAACTAATATCGTTGATGTGGTGCGATTTATATAGACCCTTTGTCTTTCTTTATCTCCCTATAGATGTTTTTAAACTTTCTTCTAATTTTATTTGATGATGCAGATTGAAGTTGTCAATTGTCCTGATGATGGTTGTTTCCCTGGGCTCTACGTCACCGGACTTTTGAGTGATCCGTGGCTGTCAGATGGACATACTCTTATATTGTCTTCCTACTGGCGAAGTTGTAGAGTAATACTCAGCTTAAATTTGATAAGGTGAGTGATGAGTGAATATGAGAAGTTTTCAAAATTATCTTCTGCTGCTGCGGTAATTGATGATACAATTCTTTTATCTTGGGGGCATTACAGTGGTGAACTGTCACGTGTCAGCCCTAATGATTCTGATTTTTCATGGAGTGTTCTTGCACTTGATGGTGATAATGTTGTTGCCGGTAACATCTTTGAGCAAGCTCTTAATCTCAGTTGCTAACCTTAAACTTAAACAGACACCAGTCTTGAAACAACATTGTATGTGTTTTTTTGTGAGAAGTGTCTAGCAGTCCAGTGAGTGTTACTGAAATCAAGTATGGAAAGAAAGTTCTTGATCCATCTGGAAAGCCTTCATGGCATTGGTCAAGTATCCAAAAACCAATATTTAAATGCTCTGAGAAGGTAAATATCTTATTTGCCAAATCCTCTTTGATGCAAATGATGTTAAGATCTTCATGTGTTCATCTTTTTGTTTTTATTATACTTCTGCAGGTGACGTCAGGGCTTTCATCTCTTCAGTTTAAAATTCTGAATGTTCCAGTCAGTAATGTATCTGAATGTCTCACAGAAGGTACTTTTAACACTTAATCTTTGCTTTTACAAACAAGATATTCATTACAAGTTGTTTTAGTTTTTGGTTTGATAAACATTCTTGACTTATTTCCATACGATCATCAACACATCGCAGGGGCCAAAATACCTTTTGAAGCTATATATGTATCGTCTTCAAAGACCAAGGAGAATGGGAAATGTGATCCTTTGGTTGTTGTCCTCCATGGAGGCCCTCATACAGTTGCGCCATGCAGCTTTTCCAAGCAGTTGGCATATCTCTGCTCAATTGGATACAGTCTGCTGATTGTAAATTACAGGTTCACATTTACATCTCTCATATCCTCACTAAGTTACCAACAACCAACCTTCTTCTAGTGATTCTAACTTAGTCTTTGGTGAATTGAAAGGGGTTCGTTGGGATTTGGGGAAGATGCTCTGCAGTCTGTACCTGGAAAAATTGGATCACAGGACGTGAACGATGTGCTCTCTGCGGTAGATCATGCCGTTGAGATGGGACTTGCAGACCGGTCTAGAATAACCGTGCTAGGTGGTTCTCATGGTGGGTTTCTCACAACACACTTGATTGGCCAGGTACTGTTATTCACTCTCACCTTTATAGTGATGGCAATCACCATTCTTATACTAAAAGCTTTGGTATAGGCGCCGGATAAGTTTGTGGCAGCAGCTGCGAGGAATCCTGTATGCAACATTGCATCGATGGTTGGGATTACGGATATACCTGATTGGTGTTTCTTTGAAGCTTATGGTGACCAGACTCACTACACTGAAGCCCCCTCACCTGAAGACATGTCTCTGTTTCATCAAATCTCTCCTATATCATACATCTCAAAGGTTAACACTTAACAAAACCACTTCCATTCTTTGATAAGTTTTGATGACATCCTATATTTAATTATTCTTCTTGTGTACTTTTTTTTTTACTTGTGCAGGTGAAAACACCCACTCTGTTTCTTTTGGGAACTGCGGATCTCCGTGTTCCTATTTCAAATGGATTTCAAGTAAGATCAGTCTTCAACTTGGTTAAGTTAGTAGATCTCAAACTCATTGGTGATGTTTAATTCAGTGTTCTTGGTTTGTGTAGTACGTTAGGGCGTTAAAGGAGAAAGGAGTCGAGGTTAAAGCCTTAGTCTTTCCTAATGACAATCATTCTCTAGACAGGTAAAAAAAGCTAAAACAAAAATGTGAGAAAGTTTTGAATTTTAAAAGCATGTTTAGTTTTAGTTTGAGAAAAAGACAAAAATAGCACTAAATCAAGTTTTTGTTCCCAAACTAGCACTCAAGGTCAAAAGTCACAAAAATATCACTTAATGTTTTATCAAAAGTCACAAACTTAGGGTTTAGAGTTAAAGGGTGGGGTTTAGGATTTAGGGTTTAGGGTTTAGAGTTTAGGGTTTAGGGTTTAGAGTTGAGAAATGAGGTTTTGGGGATAAGATTTCAAATTTTGAAAAATAAAAAAATTAAAATTTTCAAATGATAAATTTAGAAAGGTGCTATTTTGGTCATTTTAGTTTTTGAGTGCTATTTTTGTGATATAAACGTAGAAATGTGCTATTTTGGAGATTTGCCCTTTTAGTTTAGTCGAGGTTACAGCTAAAACAAAAATGTGAGAAAGTTTTGAATTTTAAAAGCATGTTTTTTTGCAACTTGTGATTGTTTATTTTTGCAGACCGCAGACGGATTATGAAAGCTTTCTCAACATTGCTGTCTGGTTCAACAAGTACTGCAAGCTGTGAACACCTTGTGATTGTTTGTAATCGTAATAAGTGAAGTGAAAATAAAAGTACTTTTAAATCAAATAAATATATGGTTCACTGTGTAGCTTGGCTTATCTTTGGATGCTTGTAAGTTAACAAAGACAAGGCGTCCGGTCTAGAGTCTAGACTTTACAGTAAGGGTAGCTTCAAGGGTGTTTTCTGCAATTTGAAAAATTAAGGGGAAAATTTAAACTCTTAAAAAACCAAAGAATAGAAAAGAATAATGCATTTTTTAACATTTCTAAGAAATTTTACCATTCATAAGGAATCTTTTCTCATTTCCATTCCCTCTCATTTGTTTTATTGTATAGAAATATAAAACAATTTTTTTTTCGCTAAATATGATAAAGAATTATTATTCCTCATCATGTCTATAATTTTATTTATTTCTGTTCATTTCCTATATGTCCCTAATATTTCTGTGATGGTTACTAGTTAGACCATTAATATATATAGTTTACTAATTTTATACCTGAGCGTTTGGGTCGGTTCTGTTAAGGTCCGGCTCCTTCCAGTCCTAGATCCAGTACAGTACTTGAAATTTTTTGGTTCAAATTCAGATATTTTTCGGATCTGGATTGGTTTGGATCTACAATTAAAGTACATATAATTTCCAGGTCTATAGTAGTTAGAGTATTTAATATCTAAAGAGATTTGAATTTCATCAAAATTTTATCGAAATCCATCATATTTGTTTTAAATTTCGTAAAATAACCAAAACATAAACTATTAATAATTGAAATTAAACATTTTAGTTTCATATTACTTTAAAATGTTACAAAATAATAATAAAATATATTTCAACTAAACTATAAATTAAAATATATAAAATAGAACTAATAATATTAGAGTTTTGAATATTCATGTTTTCGTAATCGATTCTTATCGAGACGAGTATATTTGGGTCGATTTTTTTTGGATTTAGATTTATTCGGGTCGGTTTTTTCAGTTTTGGTTCTTTTAGGTATATGAATTTTGAGCCCATCTAGGTATTTATAAATTTTTCATTTGGTTTCTGATCCAATATTTTTGGTGAGTTGTAGTTTAGCTTTTCAGATCAAGATAAAATGCCCGTACATGAATTTGTGAAATATTGAAATGAGCTACAGGCAAGGATTCATGTCCATATGGGAGTCAGAAGATGATCATCACTTAATGAAACTAATGTGCCAACACTTGAATTTTGAGTAAAGGAAATTAACGCTATACTATTAGGAAATATCTAAATTAGGTTTTAAAAATAGAAAATTTCTATTTTGATAAAATCGGGACTATATATATATATGCTCATATGATAACAAGATACACCGAGCTTTCTTCTAAATTAAGATTTGCTCCTTATTTATTTTGAGAGCAAGATCTTTTTTTTTGGTTTTCAATCACTGTTCCAACAGCTCTACTGTACATAGATCAGGGTTAATCTGAACAACCAGCTATTGGGCAACTAATCTAATGCAAAACGACGTTACTTTTATTTTCGGTTTTAGTATATGTAAATCATACAAAATTCGAAAGTAGAAAGCAAACCCTAAGATTTTCCCCCCGTCGCGGCAAACCCTAAGACTTGCTTTGATGCGTGGAAACTGATCACAGCGAAGATGGATCGGATTAGCGGTCTACCTAACGAAGTTCGTTGCCATATATTGTCCTTCCTTCCGACAAATCTTGCTGCTTTGACATCTGTTCTCTCAACGAGGTGGCGCAATCTTCTTGCGTTTGTCCCTAATCTTAACATCACTTCTCATAACAAGATCGTGCAATTAGATGGTTTTTCTTACTATGTATTATATTGTGATATATGCATAAGGGGAATATATGTGGGAACTATGCGGAGCTTCAGGGGTTTTATAGATAGGGTATTGGCATTGCAGGGTGATTCTTCCATTAAGAAAGTCTTCCTCAAGTGTATAAACCACATTCATCCAGATCATTTGGACCGTTGGATATGTAACGTGCTGCGTCGTGGTGTTTTAGACCTTGAAATTTTTATCGATGATGCAGATGGTGATGATGATTTTAATTATCTTCTGCCTCAAGAGATGTTCGTTAGTAGGACACTAGTCAAGTTGAAATTAGGCAACGTTGAATGGTGGCCTGGAGCTGAAGGAACTTTTTTACCAAAGCTTAAAACTCTAGTTGTTAACGTTTGGGGTTGTTCGTAAGAACAGAGAGGAAACAAAGTAAAGATTGAAGCTTTTCTTTCTATTTTATTTTGCTTAACCTCAACGTTACACATTGTTCTCTATTTATAGTCTGAGACATCTCTAGAAAACCCTAAGCTCCCGGTGCCACACATGTCGACACCTAAGAGGCCTATTCTTCTTCAGATAACGACGAGAGGACTGAGAAGCGATTGTGTGAGCTGGCTTCTTTGGTCGTACGGTTTGGGAGGTGCTTCTCCGTCCTTGTCGCAGCAGAGCTTTGGTCTCTAGCATTTAAAGCTGAAGACCGTTGAACATGACTGATATTGGGCTCAGGATTCGTGGGCTCTGATTGCTTAGGTTTGGGCCTCCACTCTTGGTTAGTTACTAACGAAACGGTGCCGGTTTTGATCTCTGTTTTGAGACCGATATTACCCCCTTGCAAACTTAGTGTAGGTGGAACATCTACACCAAGTTTGTATCGCAGACTGATAAAGGTGTTGATGGGGAGTGACTTGGTGAAGATGTCAGCAATTTGAAGATGAGAAGGGATGTGTCTGACAACCAACGCACCTAGAGCAACTCTTTCTCGAATGTAATGATGATCCAACTCGAAATGCTTCGTTTTCGAATGGAATGCAGGGTTTGCGCTTAACAAAACCGCTGAAAGGTTGTCACAGTAAAGCTCGGGAGTGTGAGGAAGTGGAACACCCAGTTGCCTCAAGGCTGAGCACATCCACGTGATTTCTGAAGCAGTTTCAGACATGGTTCTGTAATCTGCTTATGTGGAGCTTTTAGAAACTGTTGGGTGTTTCCTTGAGGACCAAGAGATGAGGTTTTGACCCAAGTAAGTACAGAGGCCTCCAGTGGATCTTCTGGTGACTTTACATCCTGCCCAGTCACTATCTGAGTAAGTTCTCAACACGCAAGCAGAGACATTGTTGAAATAAATTCCCATGGTTGATGTTCCCCTAATGTATCGCAGTATTCTTTTCAGATGATTGAAGTCTGTGACTGAAGGGGAGTGCATCTTCTGACATATATAGTTCCCAGCAAACTGAATATCAGGTCTTGTTAATGTCAGGTATTGTAACTTCCCGGCTAAGCTTCGGAAATAAGTTGGATTCGAGAATGGTGGAGAAGGTTTGTTTTCTGTGTTAAGTTGAACTGGTAGCGGAGTCGGCATTGGCGAACAGCTGTCCATTCTGGCTAGAACCAACAAGTCGTTTGCGTATTTTTATTGTGTTAAGAACAAGCCTCCATCATGAAAGTGAGTTTGAATACCCAAGAAGTAATGTAAGCGACCAAGATCTTTCATCCTGAACTGTTTATGAAGTTCTTGCAGTAGCTTGTCCATGACTGTCGACTTGTTACCAGTAATTGCCATGTCGTCAACATATAAATGGAGCATAATGACATCAGATCCTTTCATATAGATGAACAAAGATGGATCTGCAGTGCTGCATACAAATCCAAACTCCAACAAGAAGTTACTAAACTTGTCAAACCAAGCCCGAGGTGACTGTTTAAGTGCATAAAGGGACTTGTTGAGCTTGCAAACATGTGTTGGACTAGCTTTATCAATGAATCCCGCCGGTTGCAGCATGTAAACTGTTTCTTTCAAATCTCCATGTAAAAATGCGTTACTCACGTCCATTTGTTTGATCTCCCACTTCATTATTGTCGCAAGATGAAGGACTAACCGAACCGTAGGTGTCCTTACTACTGGACTGTAAGTCTCAAGGTAATCAATCCTTTCTTCTTGATGATTTCCTCTTGCAACCAATCTAGCTCTTCTCTTCTTCAAAACACCATTCTCATCCAAATTTGATTTATAAATCCATCCATTTCCAATAACCTTCATATCTGATGTATAAGGAACCAGCGTCCAAGTATTCGTTTCAATGCAGTTGTCGTATTCTTCTGTCATAGCTGCATTCCAATATTCATCTTTCAGAGCAGCCGTGACCGTCTTTGGTTCTGGATAGGCTACTCTATTGTTAAACAACACATATCTCTGATTTGGTTTTGTGATTCCTGATTTTCCTCTAGTAACCATTGGATGAGCATTTGAAACAGCAGGTACTGATGCTTGCAGCTGAATATTTGTTTCACTTGAAACTTCGTTTTGTGTACCTGCAGAGCCACTTTCTTCATGAGGTTGACGTGTGCTCGGTGAATCTGTGGTTGAAGGTTCTGATGCCGTGTTCTCTGCATTAGTAGGTTGAACCACAGGTGAGGGAGATTGAGAAATAGTAGGCATCGTTGGAGGAGGAACTGCTCTCGTTGAAATTGATGTATGTGTCTGTCGTCTCTTTGGCTCAGACACTTGCTTTGATGCTGGTTCAACTATGGTTGCAGGTGCCGGTTGTGTCTGTTGTATACTCTGGAACCAGACTTCATACATAGGAGTTTTTGAATGTTGGTGAATCTTCGCATAGGTGTCAGAGAAAGGATATGTGTGTTCATCAAACAGAACATGCCGGCTTATGTATACACGACCAGTAGTGGGAAAAAGACAGCAAAAACCTTTGTAATTCTCACTATATCCCAAGAACACACATTTCAACGACCGTGGATCAAATTTGTGTGCCGCATAGCCTCTTAAGGTGGGGTAGCAAGCACACTCAAAACTTCGCAACTCTGAGTACACTGGTACTTTGTTCAGTAGTTTCTCAAATAGGGACATCTTATTGTCCAGAGCAGACGATGGGAGAAGATTAATCAGATAACTAGCGGTAGAAAAAGCTTCAACCCAGAACTTTTGTGGCATCACACTGTGGAACATCATCGACAAACCAAGCTCCACGATGTGTCTGTGCTTCCTCTCTGCCATGCCGTTTTGTTGAGGTGTGCGTGGGCAAGAGATGAAGTGTCTGATTCCATGAGATTGCAGGTGTTGTTGCAGCAGATTACTTGTGAACCCACCACCCCCATCACTCTGAAACACACTGATCTTGCATCCAAATTGATTCTCAACTCGAGCTTGAAAGATTTTAAATATTGAGAAGAAATCAGACTTGTACTTCAAGGGATAGAACCATGAATATCTTGAGAAATTATCTATAAATATTGCATAGTATCTGAACCCTTGTACAGACTCGACAGGAGCTGAACCTCATAGATCACAATGAACCCTCTCTAGGAGTCTAGATGCAAGAAAAGTAGAAGAAAGAAAAGGAAGTCTACTGCTCTTGTCAAGTCTACATGACTCGCAGAACTTATTTGAGAAACTACTGATAGTTATAGCCTTCTGAGATGATAATTGCTGGAGAATCTGATAGTGAGCATGCCCAAGTCTTCTGTGCCACATCTCATCAGTTGCTGAGCTTGACCCTGAACCATAAAAGGCCTGAAACATCGAATTCCCCAGCTTGTACAGTCCACCATGATTACTTCCCAGAGTTAGCAACTTCCTTGTTGCCTTATCATTCACACGCACACCATCACAGTCAAACTCAAAGGAGCAAGGATAGTCTTTGGTAAGCTTAAAAACCGAAACAAGAGATTTAGCAATGTTTGGGCAAACCAAAATATCCTTGAGAGGTAACATACCTGAGGTAGATGGTAGGACTGTGCTACCGGTGTGAGTGATTGGCAAGAACTCTCCATTACCAACCAAAACCTGATCAGTTCCACTGTAAGGCTCAGACTGTTGTAGGTGATGTGGCGAGCTTGTGACGTGCGTTGTTGCCCCTGAGTCTGCATACCAGTCGTGGTTATGTTGATCAGTGATGCCTGTGATTCTCATGGCCGCAAGAGCAGCATGCAACTCCTCATGTTGATAGCTATTGTTGAATATGTGCCAACATTTGAGAGCAGGATGACCTCGTTTCCCACAAATCTGACACACAACTGAGCCCTGACCTCCATAAGACCCAGATGAACCAGGCGAGATCTGTTGATGGAATCCTCGACCTCGAGTGGAGTAGCTACCTCTGCCTCTACTATAGTTGTAACGATTGTTATTGTACCCTCTTCCTCTGTTGTTGTTTCTGTAATATCCTTGTTGAGGATATTCAAAGTTTTCTTGGTTTTTTGTGACATTGAAAGCGAGATGAGGTGAGACTGTGAGATCTGAGAAGTAGCTCTTGAGTCTATCTTCATAACTTGTCAGTTTGGGAATGACATCTTCGAATGTTGGACCTGGAACCGCATCAACGGAGCCTTTAATACTTGTCTTGATAGGTTCATATTCACGGCCCAGACCATGTAAAGCAGCAAAGATCTTCATTTTCTCTGTAACTGGACTTCCTATCGAGGCAAGTTGGTCACAGATTCCCTTTATCTCCTTCAGATACTCGCTCATGGGTTTATCCTTCATAATAAATGTCTGAATCTTTCTCTGTAGCTCAAACAGACGAGAGGAGGATACTCTGTTGAAGTGGTTGGCTAAGGTCATCCATACCTCAAGAGAAGTTCGACAAGATACAACAACGCTGAGAATATCTTCTGAGAACGACCCTAGGAGCCAAGATTTGACAACCTGATCTATTCTGTTCCACGCAGAATACTCAGGATGAGGTTGTACAACGACGTTGCCGTTGATTGAAGGTACGTTCATGGTCTGTGGCGGTTCTGGAATGGACCCAGTGACGAACCCCAAAAGCCCTTGACCAGATAGAAACGCTTCAAACTGAGACTTCCATAGGATGTAGTTTCTTTCGCTCAAGGTAACAGTAACGCAGTTTGAGATGTCTAGAGATGGCGCAACATAAGGTTCCAGTGCTTGTTCCAAAGCTCTGATACCATAAGAACAGAGAGGAAACAGAGTAATGATTGAAGCTTTTCTTTCTATTTTATTTTGCTTAACCTCAACGTTACACATTGTTCTCTATTTATAGTCTGAGAAATATCTAGAAAACCCTAAGCTCCCGATGCCACATGTCGACACCTGAGAAGCCTATTCTCCTTCAGATAACGATGAGAGGACTGAGAAGCGATTGTGTGAGCTGGCTTCTTTGGTCGTACGGTTTGGGACGTGCTTCTCCATCCTTGTCGCAGCAGAGCTTTTGTCTCTAGCGTTTAAAGCTGAAGACCGTTGAACGTGACTGATATTGGGCTCAGGATTCGTGGGCTTTGATTGCTTAGGTTTGGGCCTCCACTCTTGGTTAGTTACTGACGAAACAGTGCCGGTTTTGATCTCTGTTTTGAGACCGTTATTAGTTCGGATAAGCTTGAGAATATTCTTCCTGCTTTCCCTGTGCTTGAGGAATTATACATAGAAAGCATTACGTGGAAAGATTCGGGTGACTCAGTGTCAAGTGCAAGCCTCAAGAAGCTCACTATCCATGCCAATGGTCGTCAAAGCATGATAGCACATATTACAACCACTACAAGGAATATGAGTATTGGTATCAGTTCGCAGTAGCACGAATTCACCAACTGCTACCAAAAGTTCCAAAATCAGATCACAATTCTTCTGTAGCACTAAATTCACGCTAAGATAAAATTTCATTAAGCGGGAAGGCAAAAATCACTACTATAGCTGAAAACATTATTTTGGAGCCAACACTTAACCAAATTTTGGGGTTTTACTTTACTTCTTATGAACAAAAAAAACAATTCTCTTTTCATTATCGCTTCGATTAAAAAAAAAATAAAAAATCTTATCTCTCGTCGTCGTCTCTGTCCTTCTCGAGTCTCATCTATGCGTTTCCCCTTTGCTCGATCTCGAGCTCCGACCACCACTTTTTGGTCTCCACTCACCCGCAATCTAACACGGTGGCGCCTGAGTCCGTGACCAAACCACACCACGATAACATCTCCGTCTTGTTTCGTTCTCGTCGTCACCGGAATCATGCCTCACACCGGCAGAATCAAAGTGGAGAAGAGCAACAATGGCGTTTCGGCAAAAGGTTTGACTTTTAAAAACTTTCGAAAATCGATTCATGGTTCTTGTTGTCTCTGTGCATTTTCAATCATTATAGGAACACTTCACAATCGATTCTGCAACCAGATTACAACGTAAAGGTAGTTATTGTATGATCTTGGTACTAAATGGGTGTGATGCGGTTGGCTCGTCCATTTTATGATGTTGGAGATCCTTTTCCTATCTAGCACTGTCTCTCATGATGAAGTGCTGTAAGAAGACAGAGAGGTTTGCTGTGATTCAAAGGCTTTAACAGATTAGAGAAAAGTTCATGTTTGATTTTCTTGTTGACACGGTGAAAAAACAAGAGAATTTATATGGTTCATAATGATAATTAGAGTTTGTAATTATTATGTCTGAGTGTAAAATTAAAGTCTGAGTGTATTTTAATTTATATTTTAATTAGATAAAAAAGTTTTGTATTTTAATTTATATGTTTGATTAAATCAAAGGATAAAAATGATAATTATACTTTTAGATTAAGTTTAAGACTTGAAATTAAATAATGAAAAAAAAAAGTTATAAGATTTTTAATTATTGTTGGGTATATGATTAATTTGGGGTTTAAACCCTAACCCCTAAACATAAATTTTAAAATTTTAATATTTTCATAATATCATTTTAAAAATATAATCTCAAATTTAAATTATAAACCTCAAACACTAAATCTTAAATCTACACCCTAAATCTAATACCCTACACCCCAAACTTAAACCTTCCATCTAATATTTTCAACTTAAAATATAAATCTTAAACTTAAACTCAAATTAGATCATTTTAAAAATCTAATCTCAAATTTAAAATCTAAACCTCAAACACTAAATCTAAATCTATACTCTAAATCTAATACCCTAAACCTCAAATATAAATCCAACATACAAAGTCACTAACCTAATCTATTTCTATATTAATTCTTAAATTTCAAAGATCCTACTCTTATACTTATAACCATTACTTACAAAAGTTTATTTTAAAATTTCAAATCTTAACTTTTTATTTTATATATCTAAACTCTAAACCTTTCATACATCCCAAACATCAATAACAAAGTCATGGATCTAATCCCTAAATTACATATCTCATATTAAATTTTAAATACTACATACAAAGCTATGGATCTAATCTTTATAAATACTAGACTAGAACCTATACTTTATAAAAATTTTATATTTCTTAATTCTTTTTCGAATATTTATCCTAAATTTTAACTTAACCACAATTCTATTTCGAAAACTTCAAACCATATATTTTAAACTTAAGCACAACTATATCAACTAATAGTCAACAATTATAATATTAATTAACAGATTTTCAAAATTAAACTTTAAAGTATTAATTTTAAAATATTAATATTTTATCATCAATTTTTAAAAATTATAAACCAAAAGTCACCAAAATAGTGAAAAATGAAACAACAAAAGATAAAATCAAGAGGAAAAAAACTATTTAGTATCTATTAAATAAAAAAGTAAGTTATAGACCAATCCACTATCATCACGCGGATCACCCTCTGAACCGTAGGATGCAATTAAATCAATGGATGAGATTGTTTTATTTACTTTTTTTCTCTCTTTCTTTCGTATCTTCAGAGATCTCTTTCTCTCCATCCCATCGACAAATCACTCTTCCATTTTTTTTCCTTAATCATCTCACAACACAAACCGCTCTCTGTCTTATTCTCCTAACCTCAATGTCTCACTCTCCTAATCTCTCTCTCACACACGACGCATCTCACAAACAGAAGAAATAGGTTCCTAAGTTTTAGCTATTTTCATGTTTCTGGTCAAGATTATCATTTCAATTATGGTTTTTCACAGGAGGCGCTAAAGCAACGGCGGAGAAGCCACAGACTCGTCTCTGGTCAAGAAGATCTGCGTCGGCTTCACCTCTTCACCACCAACACAGGTCAACTCACTTCACCTTCCTCTTATCTGCTCTTTTCTTCTCGTCATCTTCTTTTAAATTTATAATTGATTTTGCTTTGTTTACAGATTTATTAAAGAGCAGGGAATGAGAAGCAGTGGTGTGACATAGCCAGCGTCTCCGGTCAAGCGTGGTGGTACAAGCCGGTGGTGGTCGTGCGGTGGAGATGCGAGAGCAATGTCGCGGTGTGGTGAGTGCGGCGGCGACTGAAGAAGTAAATTAGGTTTAGTTAGGGTTAATTAGTAAACCAATTTGTAATTGTAAACCATTTTGTAAGTGTATACCAATTTGTAATGGTAAACCATGTAAACCAAAATTCAATTTATAAAAGTACCAAATTTTTTTTTTGTCAATTAAACCGATTTAGTTATAAATTAATTTATAATTGAAGTTTCTTAAAAAGAAATAAAATGTAAATTCTGGATAATATATATATATATATAATTCAATGGCACTAAAAAGATGTTATTATAAAATATGTTATGTTACTTGGTTAACGCCATGTAAAACTTAATAATAGCAAAAACAAGATGTTATACAAGATGTTATAGAACAAATTTAATATAGCAGAGTTTAAAAGCTACAATATCTATATTTATTATAGCTCATGAAAAAACGCTATAATAGAGGGGAAATCTACCGTAACTGCGACAGACCTAGCGTTTGTAAAAACGTTACGAAAATCTTTTGGTAGCGTTTTCGGTTTGCTACCAATACTGATATTTCTTGTAGTGAACGAGCATGAGCATTTCTTTTGATACTCCAAGTCTGCTTTACCTTGAGTATTCTGATGAAGTTGCGAGATACTATCCGAAAGTTAACTTGCCAAATTTAGTTGAGGCAGTACTTGACCTTAATATACGTGATCTTGATTATATGAAGCTATACAGAGAGCGAAATGATGATGGGTTAAGGAACTATGTTGTTCTGAGATGTGGAAATTTGTGTAAGCTCATGACCCGCATAGGAAATGTGAAGACACTTACGTTTTCTTCTAAAACTCTCGAGATAATTAAGTTTCTATTTTGTTTTCTCTTGGAACATGAAATCATTATAAAGCCATGTTAGGTAAAGTAAAACTTTCTTAATCATGTTTTTTTTTTTTTTTCTTGTTACAGTTGTTTTCTATATGCTTCGAATCGATGCCAACGTTCAACAACCTCAAAATGTTACGAATTAGTGGGAGTGTCCACCCAGTGGGATGGCAAGCAATGCCGGTTCTCTTACAGAACTGTCCACATTTAGAAACTCTACAAATGGAGGTACCAACTTGTCAAAAAAGCATTACCATAGTCATAGATAGAGATCATTCTTCGGAGTCCCTTATTGTATCTTTTTTTTTTCTTTCAGTATCTCTGTGTTTGGGACTGCATTTCCCTGGAAGAGAAAGGTGGTTGGCTCATATCTTGTCCAGTGGAAAAGATAGTGGAAAAGATACTGATTGAAATGTTTAGAGGAACTAAGGGAGCGATTGGAACGGTAAAGCATTTGTTGGAGTCTTTGTCGTGTTTGAAGGAGATAACGTTATTTGCCGGAAGGGATTATCCTACAGATATCTTTGATCTTGTTGTGAAGATGGTGAATCTATGCAATGGGAGTTACCGAACCGAGCTGTGGTGAAAAATGCTTCCTGGTGTGTGATTCGCCTGATATATGAAGTAGACTCGTAGTTTGAAATAATTGGAAAAGTAGGATATCTGAAATACCGAACAGAATCCAAAAACGTTGTATCGAATCCATACGAACTGAAATATGTAGGATATCTGAAAATACACCTATCACAATTAAAATTTTAATTAAAGTATTTATTTTAAGATTTAATATCAAAAATATTCAGAATATCTAAAATACCTGGAACACATCCAAAATTATCCAAAATAGTGATAAGTAGATATTCAAAAGCACTATAAAAATATTCAAAACATTAGAAATTACCTGAATTCTGCATCTAAATATCCAAACTGAACCAAATTTATATTAATTTGAGGTATTGAACATGTATTATTATAATTTATATGCTATATATTATTTTTAATAATGGATTTTGAGAGTTCTAAGAGCACCATCATTGATGTATCAAATGGTCTTAAAGCCCCAAAAAAACATGTGAGAAAAAAAAGTTCATTTTCATATGAAAAACTGCCAACCAAAACTGAGATACCCATTCTCCCGCTGTCACACACTGACTAAAGCATTTATTTTTAAATGTTGGAATTTGATTACATAACTAAATTTTGTTGAGATATTAATTTTAGATTTATGAGAAATTGTCTTTGATCAACGATGCTAATGCTCTAAGCTATATTTGGATTTTTAACACTTTTATAATTTAAATGAGTATCCAATCTTAGAACGAATCTGCGCACAAAAATATGAATCAGACCCAAACTGTTATTTATAAATATCCAAATGGTATGAATAGACTCAAAACAAATCCCAATCGATCCTCGAGTGTCCACCCTCGTTGGATAATTCCAATTAACTTGAGTAGCAAATTAACTCATTAAAGTGAAGTTTGATGGGTTAAAGAAAAAAGAAAACATATCGAACTTAGGAATGTTTCCATATTATTATTAGGAAAAGATGTACCTTCGCCCTTAGGAAAAGATGTAGCTTCTTCCTATATAAAGAGTTCTCATGGAGAGATGTTCCATCAAGAGAAACACATTGAAGAGTTTAGTTTTGAGAGAGTTTCTAAATCTAATAAGAAGAGAAGTTCTTATAATCTTTGTGTTTGTGCAACTTTAATTGCTATCAGACCTCCAGGTTTCGAAGGTCGTTTACAAGAGGAGTTGTAACTTCGATCAAAACATGAGAGATGATTCTGAAGCACGTGATAAAGGTCTTGAGATGAAGAAGGACATACGATGTCCGATGCTAACATCAACCAACTACACCGTATGGTCGATGCGAATGAAAGTGATGCTTCATTTATACGAAGTTTGGGATACGATTGATCCAGGGAGTAACAATGCAAAGAAGAACAA
>NC_027755.1:13350785-13353865 GCF_000695525.1 Brassica oleracea var. oleracea
TGGCATGCACGGCTAGGACATGTGAACTTTGGAGTCATGAAGAATATGGTAGACAAGGAGGTGGTGGTAGGGATGCCTCAGGTGATACACGAGAAAGATGTGTGCAGCGCCTGCTTAGTTGGGAAGCAAGCTCGGAAGTCTTTCCCGCCTAAAGCAAAGTATCGAGCATCACACGCATTGGAGTTGGTACATGGTGACTTGTGCGGTCCGATATCACCATCAACACCAGCAAACAATAGATATGTATTTGTCTTAATTGATGATTACTCAAGATATATGTGGACGATGCTGCTAAGAGAGAAGAGTGAAGCGTTCGATCGGTTCAAAAAGTTCAAGGAGTACATGGAGAATCAAATGAAGCTACAACTCAAGACTTTTCGCACCGATAGAGGAGGAGAGTTCACATCTTCTGAGTTCATTCATTTTTGTGAAGAAAACAGAGTAACTAGACATCTCACTGCATCGTACACACTATCAACAAACGTAGACGAAGAACCAGGATCATTCAAGCATGATCATTCAAGCTTCCTCATATTGATGTTACAGAAGAAGGAGATGGCGATGAGCATCAAGATCACCAACACCACGAAGAGCAAAACAATAATGAAGAAGAAGAAGCTGTAGACGCAGATGAACAGAGCAAGTAGTAGAGAACAACGATGCAAACCAAGACCCGCATGTAACATCAAGATATGGTCGTAACATCAGAAAACCAAAGCGGTTCGATGATTACACCCTACTCGCTGAAGTTGAAGGTGGCAGACTCTTGCTCACCATCGATGGTGAACCAGAAAGTTTCATCGAAGCTGCAGTAATACAAGCTTGGATCGATGCAATGAATGCAGAGATCGAATCTATCATCAAAAACAAGACCTGGAAGCTCGTCAAGAAGCCGGCAGGTGTGAAACCGATAGGTTTGAAGTGGATCTATAAGGTCAAGAGAAATGCAGATGGAACGGTGATCAAATACAAAGCAAGGCTAGTTGCAAAAGGCTACGTGCAACAACAAGGCATAGACTTCGACGAAGTATTTGCTCCAGTTGCTCGGATAGAAACCATACGACTAATCTTGGCGTTAGCAGCAACTAATGGATGGGAGATCCATGACTTAGATGTAAAAACTGCGTTCCTGAATGGAGACTTAAATGAGGATATATACGTGACTCAACCAGAAGGCATATCGAAGCATCATAGGATGCTTAAGGTATTTTCTTCATACACGACCAGACTTGGCGTTTTCGGTTGGTGTATTAAGCAGATATATGCAGAGTCCAAGAGAGAGTCATGGAGAAGCAGTGAAGCATCTAATACGATACATAAATGACACTACAGAGTATGGTCTCTTCTTCAAACGGGATGGAACAACGGAGATTACAGGTTACAGTGACAGCAACCATAACATAGACGTTGATGATGGAAGAAGCACTACAAGGTTTATGTTCTACCTAGGAACATCGCCGATCACGTGGACATCGTGCAAGCAATCCACAGTGGCACTCTCTTCGTGTGAGGCGGAGTTCATGGCAGCTGCAGAAGCTGCAAAACAAGCAATATGGTTACATGAGTTAATGGTCGAGATCATGAACAAAGAAGACAAGAAGGTCGTGTTGAAGATTGACAACAAGTCAGCGATAGCCCTCACCAAGAACCCGGTGTTTCACGGTAGAAGCAAACACATACTCTCGAAGTACCATTTCATTCGAGAATGTGTGGAGCTCGACTTTATCGAAGTGAAGCATGTACCTGGAGTGGAGCAGAAGGCATACATACTCATTAAACCATTGGCAAGGATCAAGTTCGAAGCAATGCGCAAGTTCATCGGAGTTCAGAAGATCAACATACCTAAGATTCAAGTTGGAATTAAGGGGGGAGAATGTTGGATAATTCCAATTAACTTGAGGAGCAAGTTAACTCATTAAAGTGAAGTTTGATGGGTTAAGGAAAAAGGAAAACATATCGAGCTTAGGAATGTTTCCATATTATGATTAGAAAAAGATGTACCTTCGCCCTTAGGAAAAGATGTAGCTTCTTCCTATATAAAGAGTTCTCATGGAGAGATGTTCAATCAAGAGAAACATATTGAAAGGTTTAGTTTTGAGAGAGTTTCTAAATCTAATAAAAGAAGTTCTTATAATCTTTGTGTTTGTGCAACTTTACACCCTGACTTATTTTTTAATTAAACCAAATCAAACGAGTTTGTGTTAGAACCAAAATTTTATAAGTTTTTAAACTGAATAAAATGGTTATTTAATGTAAAGAAAAATGTGGAGAAATATTTTTTGGTCTCTAAATAAATAATCTTATTAAATTTAGGCAAATAATAAAAAAAACTTTCACATTAGAAACAAAAAGAATTTTTATTGCACGTAGAATAGATTTTGACCCACACTTTTTAAAGGAGAAATGACTTTTTGATTAATAGTTTTTGGATTTAAAAGCCACTACGGATTTTTGGTTAGATTTTAATATTTAAGTTTTGATGTTTATAACCAATTCTAATTTATTTTGACGTCTCGTATTAGATTTCTTGTCCCATGTTTTATATGTACTTTCAAAGAGTAAAATTAATTATTAGTCTTTTAAGTAATATTGATTTATTATATCGATTGGTCTTTTTGTTTGTCTACAAACATTATTGTTGACTAGAGATTTTATTGTGTCTTATAAATTTATTTTATTTATAATATTATTTTTTGGTTTTTTTCTTTTACATTAACTTCTTGTTTTTTTCCAATGTTAGTTTTTCTTAATTTAAATTTATATGTTTATAATTTTTCATTTTTCTTGTTGTAGATGGAGAATTATATTTTTTATTGATGGTTTTTTGTATGTGACATAAAAATTTTGAAATTCTAAAATAATGTTATATATAGTACGATTAACACATTAAAGAAGAGAAACATATTCAGGCACATTTTACACAGGTTTTATATGCATAATTTTAAACATTATATATGTATATATTATAAGTTTGAAACATGTAAATGCTTTCTAAAGCTAAATACTTGTTCTGAGTTTACATAACTTATCGAAAGTTTTATCTCTTTTTAAATTCAAATCACAGAAAAAAATATCAAAAA
>NC_027755.1:13354463-13358962 GCF_000695525.1 Brassica oleracea var. oleracea
AGAAAATGATAATCTTAACATCTTACCAAAAAAAAAACAACAAATATTGACTTATTTATGTGAATATATATTTTATTTTAAATCATTATAATGGACAAATAAAGCACCATAATTTGTACAACAAATTTTCTTAGATTCACCTCATCATACTCACCATTTTACCATTTTAATTACATAATTTTACATGAGCTTCTTCACCCTCCTGGATTATTTTCTCTTTATTTATAACTACAATATAAAGTTATAAACTATATATATATTATAAATTAATAATTTATTTACCCTTGAAGTCTAACGATTAAAAATAGAACATAATTCAATCTAGATATATGATTCTATTAATAAATTAGCAGTTACAAATTTGAAATTTCTAAAAATATCAAAAGTCGTATATTAGTTAATTATCTTCTAAATGACATTTATTTCTAATTTTTTTTTGATGAGAATATTTTGGCTGAGGTGGATAGTCCCAAAATCCTTGAATTTAGTCTCTTTTATATAGTAGGATTCAGTAGATAATTTTGTGTTGCTATTAAAACACGCTTACTATGATAACATTTGTTTTATGTTTAAAAAAAAAATAAATTCAGAATATGATTATTTTTATGTTTTATATGATTATGTCTATAATGGACTGGCTTGATGACAAAAAAAAATGGACTGGTTTAACATTACTCCATTTAACACATGCTCCTATTGGAGTTGAGTTAAAATATTTGTTTATAGTTTTATAAAGGGTTTTCTGCAAAAAAACCCTCAATGTGATTTTTTTTTGCAAATTATAAAACATGGATTCAATTTTGGAGAAACTTTTTTTTTTATGTTGAGAGAGCTTGCTCGTAAGAACACAAAATGTCTACTAAAATTCGTAGAAAAGAAAAAAGGATAAATATTCACCAAGTAAAATATAAATGAAAAAAACAGTGATGAAATAAAACAATCAATGGTCATTTAAGTATCATACTGTATGATCATAGTACAACTGTAGCCGCTGCAAGAATTGTTTTTATAGATGTATAGCTATGGCTATCTCTGTCTTGTTTGAACCAAAGCCCTTTCGGCAAAATACAGACGTGGAGACTTGTTTATTTATGATATAAGGAGTCTTTGTATGTGTTCTCTAAAGCTTTTTCAAGGGTTGATGGAATCAATGAATGACTCGATGAGGCCAGGCCCAAAGCTCTTTTATTTAGGCTTCAAAAATTATAAAGAGGCTTTGACATGCTTGGTCGTAAACAAGCAATACACCGGCCCATTAAAGTAGACGAATAGGCTCTGCCCCCCAATTTCTCAATCGAAAAACCCTAAAAAGCTCGTCGTTGGATCCAATCTGATCTCTGGGAAAGAAAAAAATGTCGGCTGTAGGAACATCGAAAGGGATCTTGGAGATAGTCAAGTTCGGTTTCTACGTCGCTGTACCTATCGGTCTTATGTATACATTCGCCAACAATAGCACCAATATCAAGAAATTCATGGGAAATGTAATCTCTCTCTCTCTCTTACTGAATATCATCGTGATCGATTAGAAATGTAAAATTGATATGTTTCGCTTGATTGTTGCTTAGTAACATGTGTATATTATGATCTGAATTGTTTCCTTTAATGCTCAATGGATTCAATTATTTATTTTTTTGGTTTTGCAGCGATCATATGTTGTGTACCCTGAGGAGGCACCTCGACCTCCTTCACCCGAGGAGCTACGAGAGATGGCGCGAGAGCTTGCCCGTAAGAAGAACATCCACGGAGTTGATGACAAGTAAATAATCTCAGTATGATAAAGGTAATATGCAATGTTGTTGGTTCCTTGTAAGATCAGAAATGGGATGTGTAAACTCAATAATGAGGAAGAACATGCGTGTTTTGTTTGCTAAAAGAACCTTTTGTTACATATCTTGTGCTTACTATACACATCAAAGATTTGAAAAACAACGGTAATAATAAGAATGTTGGTTCTCAGTGATATTAATACATCATATCTTGTGGTTCAACTATCTAGAGTGGGAAACCCTTTCACGAATTCCATATTCAGATTGAATTCCATATTTCTCTATTTCCCCTGCAACTTCTGATCAGTGATATTAATGCATCCATTAAGACAAAGAAACCTCAATGTTTTCACTTTTCTCCGTGTGAGGGAGATTATGGAGCCTCTTGCACCTTGACACTTGTTCGATCGCTCTTCCGTTTAAGACCAGTATTTTCACTCCATTTCCAAGCACTGGAATGTTTGGGCAGTAAGCAAGCGTGAGATGCATAAGCTTCCCCTGTAAGGCTGTAACAAAGACAAAAACACTCTCCTTGCCTTATAAAGAAGGTCTGGGACTTCAATCAGATTCCCTGCATCTGTTAAGTGTCTTAGACTTCCAAGTTCCTGGCATACAAAAGATAGCAAGACATTTGTTTCGTGTAAAAGACAGATAGCAACACTAAAAGAAAAACAACACATGGAAGTATAGTACCTGACATCTGCTCCATAGTGTTTCAAGTCTTAAAGTTTGAAGACAATGACTTTAGAGATGGATCATATTAGCGGTCTACTTGACGAGGTTCTTAGCCATATATTGTCCTTCCTTCCGACAAAGCTTGCTGCTTTGACATCTGTTCTCTCTACGAGGTGGCGCAATCTTCTTACGTTGGTCCCCAATCTTGACATCAGTTCTCATAACAAGATCGTGCAATTAGACGGCTCTGTGTTCTTGTGCAATTTATGGTGCTATTCGCAAGGAGGATATGTATGGAACTATGCGGAGCTTCATGGCTTTTATGGAAAGGGATTGGCTTTGCAGGGTAATATTTCCATTAATAAAGTATCCCTAAAGTGTAAAAACTATGTTCATCCAGATGATCTGAATCGTTGGATACGTAACGTGCTGCGTCATGGTGTTTCAGACCTTGAACTTTTCATGAAGATGGTCGTGATGATCTTGATTATCTTCTGCCTCAAGAGATGTTCGTCAGTAGGACACTAGTCAAGCTGAAATTAAGCAACGTTCAGTGGTGGCCTTGAGCTGAAGGCACTTTCTTACCAAAGCTTAAAACTCTAGTTATTAGCCGAGATTTGCGCTGTAAGGATAAGCTTGAGATGCTACTTCCCGCTTTCCCTGTGCTCGATGAGTTATACGTAAAAAACATTCTGTGGAAACCTTGGGGTGATACAGTGTCAAGTGCAAGCCTTAAGAAGCTAACTCTCCGAGCCGAGGGTTGTGAAAGCATGACAGTACATGTTCCAACGAGCATGAGCATTTCTTTTGATACTCCAGAGACCATGATTAACCCAGGTTTTTAGGATGGGGTTCTTAGCTTTGGGTAAGAACGTTTCTTAACTTTTAACTAAGAAAGGCTAAGAACCGTCTCTTAAATAAAAGATATAAGAACCGGTTCTTAGTCGAAAAGTGTAAGAAAAAAATCAAAAACAAAAAAAATGTCAAATCATGAGTTAATAACCCCAAATTAAGAGTCCAGGTTAATCATGCTCTAAGAACCCGGATAAAAGTATTAAAAAAAAATGTCAAATCATAAGTTAAAAACCCCAAATTAAGAGCTCGGATTAATCATGCTCTTATTGTAGGTTTTGTTCTTTCAGCGTCTCTTTCTTTGGGACTCCATTTCACGGGAGGACAAAAATCTTTGGCTCACATCTTGTCCACTGAAAAAGATACAAATTGAAAGTTGTGGAGGGACAACGGGAGAGATGAGAATGGTGAAGCATTTGTTGGAGTCTTCCCCGTGTTTGGAGGAGATGAAGATATTTGCCTTCAAGGATTATCATACAGATATCTTTGATCTTGTTGTGAAGATGGTGAATCTCTGCAACGAGAGTTACCGAGTTGTGGTGTTCAACTTCTTGTGTGTGATCCATCGTATATAATGAACCAGATTCGTAGTTTGAAATAATATTCTAGGAATAGTCTAAAGAGTCAACTGCTTGTTTTGGTATCTAAACCTCAAATAATATTTAGTTTAATCCTAGCTAATACGGACCAAAACAGGTTCCTTTAGAATACATGTCAATTTTGAGAAGATTCATATATACAACAATGACTCAGATTTAGAGGTCCAGCGATCTTTTCTTTAAACTGTTACATTATTTTTTTATGTTTCATGTTCATAGAAGCGAGGTAATGTATTGGCTTAAGAATTTTTTACAATCTAGAGGTACTTTCTCACGTTCAAATTACACTATAAGACACTTATCACTTGAGACACACTTTTGTTTGTCAAAAAGACTCTTATGAGCCTAAACTAAAGAGAATCTCTCTTCTCTTCTTATTTCATTTTATTATTTTTCTTATTTTACTTTATGTATTTATTTACTTTTATCTCAAGTTCTAAAATATATTAAACAAAAATAATTGTCATAATAAACTATATATAAAATTCTCTATCTTTTAAGATCCATGTTCATATATATATTATATATATTAATGTGTAAACAAAATGTGGACGTAGACACGAAAGCGTGGATAACATAATTATAAATTAGTTGTGGACATGAACAT
>NC_027755.1:13358990-13360099 GCF_000695525.1 Brassica oleracea var. oleracea
ACAATTCTAATCAAAATTACATCCATCCACATCATGACAAAGCGCAAATTCCTTAGATCAGAAATCTCTGACATGCAAGATCTATTACTCTCCGACAAAAGGTAAACGCTTATTCGATATCATCGCTTTCTGATTTTGAGTGAAGTTTAACTGCAGATAATTTATCAATTGAGCTGAAGAAGCCAAGTGTTTGTATTGGAGATAACATAGTTCGTGTCCACGTTTTATGGTATAATTTTGGTAACATGAGTCCATGTCCACGTATTGTTGTATAGTTTTATGGAATCAAAACAGAGAGTTTGTCCACTTATCTACTATAAACACATTAACATCACATATCCACACATTACTCATCACTCATCCACACATCACCCGTCCACAAATCACCCAACCACACATCACTCATCCACAAATCACCCATCCACAACTGTCCTTCCCATTAAGGGCAAAATTGTCCACAATCTGTTGCTGGCCCACAACAAAGTGTCTCACATGTAAGAAGTGTCTCTAGGTGTAATAGAAACTCAAAAAATGTCTCTTAGTGTAATCAACTCCTGTTTATGTCATCCCAACTTGATGATGGAATTTTTATACAAAAATATTGCATTAATCATAAATTTTTGATGTGGCAGATTTTTGATTTAGTACACATATTATCTTCACTACAAGAAAACGTGCCCATAACAACGAAGATTTACGACGAAAATATTTCGTCGTAA
The DNA here is from genome assembly GCF_000695525.1 of Brassica oleracea var. oleracea. Classification (NCBI taxonomy): domain Eukaryota; kingdom Viridiplantae; phylum Streptophyta; class Magnoliopsida; order Brassicales; family Brassicaceae; genus Brassica; species Brassica oleracea. Next base: position 13,359,710 of record NC_027755.1, read on the forward strand.
ATTTACATGGTGTTTATAACGCAGTTACGAGGAGTCCAACTTTCGTCGTAAACGCCATGTAAATTTACGACGAAATATGTTCGTCATAAAATCCATGTAAGTTTACGACGAAAGTACGTGGAATGAGAAATACGTCGTAATCGTTACATCGACATTACAACGAAACATGTTACCTTTATATTTAGGTGAAAACGTGTATTCAATGTGCTTTAACTTACCTAATTTCGTCGTAAAGTCGTTGTAAATATTATGTTAAAACCATGTAAAATTCATGTAAAACATTCCTTGTAAAATCGTTGTTATATTTCAACTACCCAACTCAAAAATTTCTCTATATATATGTCATTTCCCACAACTCTCTTCCTCACAACACACAAACGGAAAAAAAAA
>NC_027755.1:13360800-13375092 GCF_000695525.1 Brassica oleracea var. oleracea
ATATGCAGTTTTTTTTATATTTCTGTTTGTATCATGAATTTAAATATTATTGTATGACTTTTTAAATGACTTTTTAAAATATGTTTTTCAATTTCATATTTCGTTTCAAAATTTAAATTATTTTAAATTCTGAATATTAAATATAAATTAAAATTTATTATATACTAATTCATAATCATATAATAATAATCGATGTAAACTTCTTGTAAACATTACATGGAGTTTACATCGAATGTTTACGAGTGATTAACATCGAAAGATTTACGAGGGTTTTACATCGAAATGTTTACGAGTGATTTACAACGAAAGTATTTACGTGTGCTTTACATCGAAATCATTACGTGGGCTTTACCACGAAATCTTACGTCTCATTTACGACGAATTCTTTCCCTGCCCTTTACGGGGAATATATTTCGTCGTAAACGTAACGAGTCGTTTACGACGAAACCTCCGTTACGACGGAGGTTTAACAACGAAACGTCCTTCGAGGTTAATTCGTCGTAACACCCCGTTTACGACGAATTTACAACGAATACTACCCTAGTAAAAAATATGTTTTCTTGTAGTGCTTGTTGTGGTAAAATATATAATATACTAGGGTAGGCCCGTAACTGAAGAAAAAAATAATATTTAGTTTATTTTCAATTTTTGAAAATTATTTGAAAATATATTTATTATTCAGCTTTGTTATTTTTGTTTTCATTTTAATTTTTTTTATATGATTTGAAGGATTATTTTTTTCTTTTGCTAAACTTCATAAACTATTTATTTTTAAACTTCATTTTATTTTTGTGAACATAAATGTAATAAAAAGTCAGAGATTAAGTTAGAAATGTATAAAATTTTCTTACTCTTCTTATGAGGTCTCAACCTTGGTGAACATATGTTTCAGACGAAGTCTTTTATTTGTTGACAGTTGATTTACAGTTTTAGTTTATTGTTGTGTGTACTATTGAATATATATATATAGATTAATTTCTTCAAACCAAAGTTCGTGAGTCAATTTCTCCACTTGCATAACCCAATTAGTTTTGGAATAGTATCTTCTTTAGTGAGTCTTGGATCATTTGCGGTGGCTCCATCCTTATGATCTCCCTCTAAACTGAACGCTCTTAACACTATTTTTTTGAGCTTTTAATTCGGCTTTACATTGTCATTGATCTTCTCTTTTACCTGACATTGTCATTGCTCTTTTGAGATCATATATTCTCCTTTCTTTAATATTAGTGATCTTTAAAGGAAACATTTATACTTTTGTCCAAAAAATTGGAAACATTTTTACACCTTATCCTCAACTTGTTGAAAAAACGCAGAGTATGGCCAGTAACAAATATGAGGTGAAGCATGAACAAAAACAAATATAAAATGCCTAATGAACATATTTTATGATTTTATAAAATAGAACTACAATTTTGAAGTGAATAGTAAAGGAAGTAATAAACCTTTTGAAAATAAGGTGAAATAATCTAAAAATTGGAAAGTGAGCTAGTGCAATTTCGTAATAGTTTTGCGATGACACCCTACCTACATTCCATCCAGGGATAAATCCTGTTATGTCCTAAGCCAAGAATATTATTTCTTACAGACCATGTGATGCATGTGGGGGAACTCCTACAACTGTAAACTTATTTTTGCTAATTCTTTGTTTCTCTGTCGCCTAAAGCCTTCCCATTTAGCCCCATTTGATCACCAAACCTGCCCAATATTAGAAAATAAACATTGCAATCTAGACATCTGACACATGCATCAAATTTAGATTGTAATAAAGCACTACTGATCACTTAGCAATCCAAATAACACTAAAAGAGTAGAGATATGATAGTTCGATGAGTGAAACAAATTATGCTTAGACCATGTATGGCACATGACTGTATATTTTATAATAAGATAGTTACTTTGCAAACTTCCATAGCTTTCTTAGCATCTCATCTTCATCCAAGAAATCAATAAAGAAATAATCAGACAGCTTGAGAGAAGCACTTGTATTGTATATAGCACGATCAGAGTTAAGAACAACATGTGACAAACACATGAATCAGACCTGTATGACAAATGAAAAACTGATTTAAAAAAATGGACTATTTTCTGTTGACACAATGGGTTTTGAATGGGTTTCACTCATGATTTATTCACTGTAAGCTTGTTCTTATTTTCGCAGCTCCATTGTGGTGGAGAAGTAGAACCATCATTAGAACTTTTCCATCCCTCTCATTCAGTGGAGCATCGATCTTGTAACAAATAAAAAACACTGAGATTACAGTTCACAGCAACCAAAAAGATTGAAACCAAGAATGATTGTTTTTGATAATTATGAGTTTAAACGCCAGAAAAGTCTAACAGTATGATGATCTAAAGATATGAATACAAAACTTTGATAATCATGAGTTTAAAGTTTAAACGCCAGAAAAGTTTAACACTACAATGATCATGATGAGTATAAAGAACAGAAAACCTTTGCATAAGTCCACGCCTATCAACTCCCCGTCGCGTTTCAGGTTTCTGACTTCCCAAAATCTGAGCAGCCACGCCTCAACGGTGGAAGAACAACGGTCAGACTTCAAGGGATGAAGACTCAATTTTTTATAGGTCAAGATACACCGCCCATCAAAGGGATAAGGAACATTGAATGTGAAATCGTGCTAGATATAGGTCGATTGAGTTTGTTGAATGCGATGAATCAATACCTCGTAACGTTTCGGAGGATAAGAGGAACCGACACAATAGATGCTTGACAAATATATTATTCACGACGATTCGCTCACTCACCCTCCTGAAACTCCATTGTTGTTGAAGATCGTCAGAGATTGAAGGAGAATCATGAACCCTAAAACTGGATATCCTTACCCGAAGAAGACATTGGTCTCTTTCTATCTGGCTGCGTTTTTTACTTTCATAAAATTAATAATGAAAGAAAGAACCCACTAAGTGTATAAGAGAAAGCCCATCCGATGGTCAAGTACTCAAGTTAATGAAGTGATGCGTATCATAAGAGGGACACGTGTCACCATGAGAGACTTCGATCCTAGGTGGCGGACCCTGGAGTGAAAAAATAAATAAATTAATAATACAAATTTATATGAAATTTTAATTTACTTTTAACTAAAAATACTATTAAAGTTCATAATTTTTTTACCACAATTTTATCTATGCATTTTAAAGTTCATTTTAGAAGTTATCAACTTATCTAGTTATAGTAAACATTTAAAAATAATTATTTAATTTATCTCAGTGCTTATTTTAGTTTAACTATGCCATGTTTTAAATTACAAAACACTATGAAACATTAGATATTTTTTAAACTTTATGTTTATTATTAAAACATGTACTATATGTTATTTTTAAATCTTTATTTTTTTTATTTCACTTATTATTTTCATCAATTTTGACGGTTAAAATTGTTTGATGTTATGATATTCAACTTCAATTTCCTTGCGGTTAACTAAATCTCAAAATATAATGTTAAAATTTAACATGCTATTTTTATTTTGGCAGAGTGAATATTTTGAGATGTTTATTTTATTTTTTAACGCTGGATAATTATGCTATTACAACTATGAGAAATATTACAGACGATTTTAAAACCGACAATTCTACTTGCCATATAAGAATTCACGCCTGACTGCATCACCTGAGCTGTGCCCTATGGGATCCACGCTTGTCGGTACTCCTTGCGTCATGCTGCAGATCACTTGTAAGCCTTTTCTCCATTAATCGCACAATTCCGTCTTCTCCGGGAATTGAAACCCAGACCTTCTGGTGTAGAAGCATTAATGAATCATTAGTCAAACCACCGGACCAAATGGACTTCCACCTATATGTTTATTTTATTTAGATCATCTAATTTGATTTCTACGATTATTGGCATTTTCACTGTCAGGTTATTGTATATTACCTTACCAGCATTGTACTAAATATTCTATTTTTTAATTTTATAGGTTAACAATTGTTTTTATATTAATGTGGTTTGTTTAAAAATTTCTATCAAACAAATATTTTTATATTGTCTCATTTTAATTAGTGTAATTTATTATTATTGTGTTTATTTGATTAACAAAATTACATCCTTATTATCTTAAGTGATTGCCCATTTCTGCAACACGAAAATTGAAACATGAGTAATGTATATTCTGTTTTTTTCTTCATGTGGTTTATAATGTGTTTTTTTTTAAGATGTGAACATGATATGTGTTTTTATTTATTACATTATATCTCTTTATTCATTGAAAACTTAAATTGGGTGTATTCTAGATATTTGATTGGATATAGTAGCTTAGATTTACGTTTTTATAATTTTGTTTTACAATTTTTTAGTTCTCTTGATATTCATATAAAATTATTATTTTATTACTTTTCCAACTATTTTTGAATCTTACTTGTTTTTTTCTTTCTTTTAATAATTTCTGGTTAATACTTTTAACTTGATTTTTTTTGAAAAACTTGAGTTTATACATGAAAAAAAAAAACTCTAAGATACACTATTTTTCTTCTTGATTTTTGTGCAACTTGGTTTGATACAACGTAAAAGCAATATTTTGTTGTTGTTATGTATTATGGATTATTTTATGTACGTAATTCAATAAAATTTTTTTTTATATTTGTTACATTTTGTTAGTTTTTTATTTTTCTGATTATGTATTAATCATTGATTGTGGTTTCATCATTTTTAAATTGATTTTTCAAAGCTCAAGTTTTGTTAATGAAAAAAAGAAAAAGTTATGTCAGATTCAGACCTCATTTGATTTTAGTTACCCTGTAATGGAGTTATGTATTTATACAAATTTTTATTAAAACAATGCGATTCGCTCTTTTTATTTTCTTTTGCAAATCTGGTTTCGGTGAAACAAAACAAAGTTCAATTACTTGCAAGTCAAGCTTGTTGTTACTGCCATCAAGGGACCAAATCAGGCAACTCGCCCTTAAGAGCTGGACTTTTTTTTTTTTTTTTTTTTTTTTTTTTTTTTTTTTGGTCACGGGCGGTCTCCGGATTCCCAGAGGACTCGAACCCAGGTGCCTTGGGATCCAGTTCACTCTAGTGTTACCACTAGGCTATTTCTCGACTTAGTTTGATAAAGCATTAACACTTATGATAATGATAAATTGACCTTCATTACATTTACACGAAGCTACTTATGTAATTTGTATAACATTTGTTATTTGTCTTTTTCTTCTTTTTCTTACTGATATGACCATCTTTTATCTATGACATTTGAGAACAGCCACTGTATGATAAACTTGATTACAACAGCCTGTTCTGCTTCCACCTAGTTTACAACTTGGAAAAAACTGAGACAGTGGAACTTGTTAACATCTGCATCATCCGTGCCTTTACACTTCTTCACCCCCTTCTCCAAAGCTTTTGCCATAAACTTTATGAACCAATTTGCAGCTTCTTTCTCTATATCTTTAGTCAACTTCACTGTATTCCTAACCCGGAAGGAGGAGCAAGTGATGGTTTCTTGTTCTCATCGTTTGATCTTAAGGGCCAGCAGAAACTGAACAAGCGTCATGCACGCTGGGTGGAGTTTATAGAAACGTTTCCTTACGTGATCAAATACAAAGAAGATAAGGAGAATGTGGTGGCTGATGCCTTGTCACGCAGGTATGTTCTACTTTCAGCCCTTGAGACTAAGTTGCTGGGTTTTGAGTTTATAAAAGACATTTATGCAACTGACCCAGATTTCAAAGAAGTTTTCAGAAAGAGTTCTAAAACGGCCTATGGGAAGTATTATCAGATTTCTGGTTTCTTATTCTCTGATAACCGCCTTTGTGTTCCCCAATGTTCTTTGAGGGAGTTGTTTCTCAGGGAAGCACACAGAGGAGGCCTGATGGGACACTTTGGAGTCAAGAAAACACACAAGGTCGTCCATGAGCACTTCTATTGGCCGAGCCTGATGAAAGATGTGGAAAGAATTTGCAGCCGATGTGTGGTGTGTAAGAAAGCAAAGTCCAAGGCCTTGAACCAAGGTTTGTATTCTTCTCTTCCCATCCCTTCTGATTCATGGGTTGACATTTCAATGGACTTCGTACTTGGTTTGCCTAGATCAAAATCTGGTAGAAATTCCATCTTTGTGGTAGTTGACAGGTTCTCCAAAATTGCTCATTTCATTCTATGCCATAAAACTGATGATGCCGTGCATATTGCTGATTTGTTCTTTAGAGATGTTGTTAGGTTGCATGGTATGCCTAGGACAATAGTTTCAGATCGTGATGCTAAGTTCCTTAGCTATTTTTGGAAAACCTTGTGGTCTAAGCTAGGTACTAGATTAATGTTCTCTACTACTTGTCATCCTCAAACCGATGGTCAAACTGAGGTTGTAAACCGAACCTTATCTGCATTGCTTAGATCATTGGTTAAGAAAAACTTGAAATTTTGGGAAGAATGTTTGCCTCATGTAGATTTGCATATAATCATTCTTTGCATTCTTCTACAAATTTTTCTCCATTTGAGGTTGTTTATGATTTCAATCCCTTATCTCCACTTGATATTTTGCCTCTGCCTTTGAGTGAAAGAGTTAGTACAGATGGCAAGATGAAGGCGGACACGATTCTAAAGTTGCATCAGAAAGTCCGTGACAACATCAAAGTCAAAACCGAAATCTACACAAGGAAGGCAAACAAGAAGAAAAAGGAAGTGGTCTTTAAAGAAGGTGATCTTGTTTGGGTTCATCTAAGGAAGGAACGATTTCAAGAAGAGAGAAAGTCCAAACTCATGTCTAGGGTCGACGGTCCTTTCCAGATCCTTAGGAAGATCAACGACAATGCCTACCAACTAGACATGCAAGGTAAGTATGACATCTCTTCTAGCTTTAATGTTTCTGATCTTTCCCCTTTTCTTGCAGATGTTCCAGATTTGTGGACAAATCCTTTTGAAGAAGGAGGGAATGATGCGCTTTATTCCATGAATTAGTACATGGAACCAGCACTGGATGCTGATCAGGACAATCAGATTATTTCGACTGAGGTTCGGCCATCTGACCGTATCAGATAGACTGACTGTGCAGTGTATCGGATCGACCCGCGTACGTCTGACAAGGAGCTCAGGCTGGATCCACGACCAGACGACCGAACTGACGGTACTGAATCCCGTCTTTCCCGAACAACTCGACAAGCTAGGACTAATGATCGAGCCAGAATCAACTTCCAACGCACCGATTCGGATTCAGACCGTAGCTTCTCATTTCTCGTCTGGCTGGGCTGTACCGCATGTACCGACGGATGTACTGATGGACTGTCCGACTACTTTGATCTGATCTTTGAGTTTAATCATCAGGAATTATCTAAGGCAACAATACTGAAGCTTTCAGATGATCTCGGTCACATTTGGTCCAGTTCAGTTCATGAGAATCTTCATTCAGACTGTGCCGACTGTCTGGCTCATGTACTGGCCCTTACCGTAGGACGTGCTGCCGGATACATTGAATCTGGACAGAAGTAGGCAAAGAGACCATCGACCAGTCTTCTTGTTTTTCCGTGTTTGACAAGATCTGGTCAAGTTTATGTTTTCTATGCATTGTTTTTACACATTTCTCATCAATTCTCTTTGACCAAGAATTCTATAAGTATCTAACTCAACTTCAGATTTTGGGATCGATTTTCCCTTTATAAAATTTGAGTCCTTACTCTCTCTTTTTTCTTCTTCAAGAACTTGTCTTTGATTGCTTGGTGTGGTTAGCTCCAAACAATTCTCTCCTTTTCGTTGGACTGGTGCGTCACATCCGGAAATAGATTGAGAACCGTCTCTTTGTCGGACCTGTGAGTCATATCAGGCGACAATTAGACAGGGGAACATCGAAGGCCACTCCGCATCCTACGATCCATCAGTTCTCCCATCGGAGTTCATATCAAAACCGTACCGGCTGAATGTTCCGTACTTAGGGGGTATCAAGTGAAGCCTTTGATCATTTTAAAAGGTTTAAGCGACTTATTGAGGAAGAAAAACGCTACGCACAGACAGGGGAGGAGAATTCACGTCACAAGAATTTCAAACATTTTGTGATAATCATGGGATCAACCGTCATTTAACGGCTCCATACTCACCACAACAGAATGGAGTCGTGGAGAGACGAAACATGACGTTAATGGAGATGACGAGGAGTATCATAAAACACACGAAAGGTACCAAACTATTTATGGGGAGAATCTGTGAGACACTCAACCTATTTGATTAATAGGATCTGTACTCGAACGCTAAAGGATCAATGTCCATACGAGTGTTTTAAGAAAAGGTAGCCTGACGAGGGACATCTACGAGTAGTTGGCTGTATTTGTTATGATAAACAAGATATTCCACATCTCAAAAGGCTGGATGATAAGTCTAGAGAATTAGTTACATCTCGGAGTTGAACCAGGTTCGAAGGCATATCAATTGTATGATCCTAAGAAACGCAAAATAGTGGTCAGCCGAGATGTAATCTTTGCTGAAGACAAGACTTGGAGATGGAACAAGGTCGGAGACGACACATATGAAGCGAGCTTTGACGTAATGTTTCCTGTTTATGATAAAGAGATAGAAGCTAAACCCGTGACTGAAGACATCGATCAATGTGAAGAAGAAGAAGAAGAAGAAGAAGAAGAAGAAGAAGAAGAAGAAGAAGAAGAAGAAGAAGAAGAAGAAGAAGAAGAAGAAGAAGAAGAAGAAGAAGAAGAAGAAGAAGAAGAAGAAGAAGAAGAAGAAGAAGAAGAAGAAGAAGAAGAAGAAGAAGAAGAAGAAGAAGAAGAAGAAGAAGAAGAAGAAGAAGAAGAAGAAGAAGAAGAAGAAGAAGAAGAAGAAGAAGAAGAAGAAGAAGAAGAAGAAGAAGAAGAAGAAGAAGAAGAAGAAGAAGAAGAAGAAGAAGAAGAAGAAGAAGAAGAAGAAGAAGAAGAAGAAGAAGAAGAAGAAGAAGAAGAAGAAGAAGAAGAAGAAGAAGAAGAAGAAGAAGAAGAAGAAGAAGAAGAAGAAGAAGAAGAAGAAGAAGAAGAAGAAGAAGAAGAAGAAGAAGAAGAAGAAGAAGAAGACAGTGACCGTGATGGTGATAATGAAGTCAAAACAGAGGAAATTGAAACAGAGGATTTTGAGACAATACCGAGAAGATCAACATGATTTAGTACAAAACTGAGTTACTTGGATGACTACGTTCTGATATCAGAAGTTATTGAGACAGAAAGTCTTCTTCTTCTCGTTAATGAAGAGCTTTGGGACTGGAATGAGGCAAAATATGAGAGAGTCTAGAGAGAAGCTTGTGAGGATGAGATCCCGTCTATAGAGAAGAACAAGACCTGGACGCTTGTGGAGCTTCCCATGGGGTGCAAGGCAATTGGGTTGAAGTACGTTTTTAAAATAAAACACAACGCAGATGGAGTATAAGCAAATACAAGGTCAGACTTGTAGCTAAGGGTTATGTGCAACGTCATGGCATTGACTTTGAAGAGGTGTTTGCTCCGGTTGCAAGGATAGAAACTGTTTGTGTTATCATCGCTTTAGCTGCGTCCAATGGTTGGGAGACTCATCATCTTGATGTTAAGACGGCATTTCTTCATGAAGATTTGATTGAAGAGGTTTATGTTTCACAACCTGAGGGTTTCAAGGTAAACGGAAGTGAAGATAAGGTTTATAGGTTACATAAAGCTCTCTACGGCTTGAAACAAGCACCAAGGGCTTTGATATCTTGCATAATTCCATTGTCTTATCCATTCACCCATGTGCATTTTGATCATATAGACTAGGATTTATCCATGATTAGGTTCCATTTTTGCATACATGAGTCCTTATCAGGTATTGGAGTACCACATGGAGTTCTTGGAGACATTTGGGTGCATTTCGAGCACAAAATAGGTGATAAAGGTGATCATTGGACGAGCAGTGCATGGGAGCGACCTCACCGGAGTGACATCGTGAAGTCCCTGTGACACCCTTTCAGAGCGACTTGACCGGAGCGACACAGCGAGGTCGCTCGCGTCTCCATCACCCGGAGTGACGTGACCGGAACGACACAGCGAGGTCGCTCGCGAAGAGCGACCCAGAGCCACGTCTCGCAGAGACCCCTCCAGGTCACTCCCGAAGCCTGGAGCGACCTCCCGGAGCGACTACTGGAGGTCGCTGTGCGCCTTCTGTTTGCTTGAATTCATTTCTACTCAAGGGCCTTTTGGTCATTTCATTATGCACGTTTTTACTTCTGAAAACCTATATTTTAAGGATTTTTAAGGATTATTGGCAGCCACCAGACATATTATCTTTGGTTCTAAGAAAAACCTTTGGAAAGTTTATCTCTTGAATCATCTTTGTTCATCTAGTTATTGCAATTCTGTGTTTTCTAATTCGTTGTTGTATCCCTCTGTATGATTAATCTGAAATCCAAAATGGGTTTAAGAGGAATCATGAAGAGTAGTGAGTAATCACCATTTGAATTCATGGGTTAGGAAGATTAAGGGTGATTTAGGTTAGAGCTAGGATGTTTTAGAGTAGATCATCCCAAAACCTTGCTAGTAGAGTAATCATAATGCATCTTCTGAGTTAGCTTCTCAAAAGTTGATCTTTAGGCATTTCCCACCCAAAACGTGTTCGATGAAATGCCTGAAACAACTCTTCTAAGCTCTTAGCATATTTTGCCAAAGACATTTGTTGTTAGAAGTGCTAAGATAGCCTTAGACCTGTATCAATGTTGTTGATGGCACGACAGTCCACACACATCCTCCACGAACAATCTTTCTTTGGTACAAGTAGAACAGGCACGGCACAAGGGCTGAGACTCTCCCTGATGTATCCCTTCTCAAGCAGCTCTTCAATCTGTTTCTGGAGCTCCTTGGTTTCAACTGGATTGGTGCGGTACGCTGATCGGTTTGGTAGTGAAGCGCCCGGGACAAGATCGATCTGATGCTCAATGCCTCTTATTGGTGGCAATCCCTTGGGATTTTCTTCTGGAAAAACATCAGAAAAATCCTGCAAAATACTTAGCAATTCACTCGAAATCTCTGGTGCAAGGTTAGAAGAAGAAGAAGCCAAGAGTGATTCTTTACAAACAAGTAAAAGAAATGGCTTTTGAGAACAAAGGGATTTTCTTACCTGACTTTCCTTGATATAAAAGTTGGAGTTTCTAGTGGAGGCTTTAGGTTTGTCTACTTTAGAATCTTGTTCACGACCTTTCTTGAGCTAAACCTGGTCTTGATGAACCTCCAAAGGTGACAAGGGAACCAAGGTGATTTTCTTTCCCTTGTGATCAAAAGAGTGTCGGTTTGTGAACCCATCATGTACTCTCCTATTATCAAACTGCCAAGGACGACCCAAAAGGATATGACAAGCGTCCATGGGAAGGACATTGCACACGACCTCATCCTCATAACGACCAATGGCGAGTGGAACGGTGACTTGCTCCTTAACGTACTGCTCACCAGCTTCATTTAGCCACTCAAGCCTGAAAGGACGAGAAAGAGGCCGAGTAACAAGCCCAAGTTTCTTTACAAGGGTGTCACTAGCCACATTAGTGCAACTACCTCCATCAATAATCAAAGAACAAACTTTAGAAGAAATGAGACATCTAGAGTGAAAGAGATTCTCCCTTTGTTTTTTGTCATCGGTTTTTGGTTGCACACTCAAGGAACGTCTAGTGAAAAGAAATGGACCAGATATTGGGTAGTCAAGGCTGTCCTCATCAAATATCGGACCAGAATCCTCCATGAAGGTCGAACAGGACTCGTCAATCACACCATCGACCTCCTCATCGAAAATGGGCTCATGAGTGTCGTCCAAGAGTTTCCTAGCAACAAGAAGTGGACCGCTGGCTGGGTAATCAAAGGTTTCCTCATCCTCATCAAAAACTGGTCCAAGATCCTCCTTGTCTTCCTTTTCATCCTCGGGCTCAACTTCACCATTATCCATGAGAATCATCACCCGTTGGTTTGGACACTTGTTGGCATAGTGTCCTAGAACTTGACACTTGAAGCATCTGATGGCTTTTTCCCGGCTTGGGTTCTCAACTGCTTTTCCTTTGTCAACACGAGTAGAGACATCAGTTTTCAAAGCAATATTTGTTGTGGAAGAAGACTTACCTTTTTCTTGGTAGTTTGGCTTAAGAGTGAATGACGGTTTTGGAGCATAGGCCGACTTAGAGTAACTCTCTCTCTTGACTTGCTGTTCGATCAGGATGGCCTTGTGTAGTATCTGCTCCATGTTGTCATAGTCTTGGAGCTCCATACGGTCCTGGATGTCACGGTTGAGCCCGGTTAGAAATCTAGCCATGGTGGCATCTAAAGGCTCGTCCACTTTAGCCTTGATCATCAATATCTCAATTTCCTGATGATAATCCTCCACTGACTTAGTACCCTGAAGCAAACGCCTGAGTTTCTGATGTAGATCACGGTGGTAATGGTCAGGTACAAAGCGTCGCCTCATCAGCATGGTAAGCTCCTCCCATGTATCAACTGGTGCCTCACCTGTTCTCCTCCTGTGAGTCACAACTCGATCATACCAGTTAATAGGATAGCCAGAAAATTCAGCAGCAGCAAGTCTAACCTTTTTAAGATCTGAAAAATTTTGACAATCAAAAACCAACTCCATTTTTCTTTCCCATTCAAAAAAGGCGTCCGAATCATTCGTGCCATCAAAGCTCGGAATTTTCAATTTCAAACCACCCAAACCCTCCTCCTCATGGATGTCATGGTCGGACCGGTTGGGTCTCCTAGAATGGGCTCTTCTTGCTCCGGTTCTAGATCTCGTTTGTTGACTCCCTTGGATCTCATCTAGCCTCTGATGGATTTGATCAAGACCTGCATTCATAAGGTTAGTCATAGTATCATTCAAGGCTCTCATCTGCAGGTTAGATAAATCGGCCATAGAATTTTCGGGACGGTTCTTCTCCTCTTCACTGCTCATGTTTTCCTGATAAAGCTTAAACACAAAACGTTAGAAATTTAAAAAAACCTCACACCCTCGAGTGTTTGATCCTCACCCACACACGTGTTTCTCTCAAGTTTTATGGTGATTCATTCAAGGTCTTTGTTTCTCATGGTTCTAAGTAAGACAAGTCTAAGAAAACCCAATGGGTAGATCCAAACAAAATAATGGGATTTTTGGTAAGAAAGACAGATAAGAAATTTTTGGTTTGGAATCCGCCTTAACCACCTCAAAGGCTGGATTTCTCCTCAGCCAGCAGACTTACTCTTCCACCACCAATCCACAAATCAATCTCTTTTTTTTTATACATTTTCTTTTCTCTTTTTTTTTTTTTTTTATTTATATGTGGATGGTAATGAGGGGCCCGGATTCAAGAAAGGTAGAAGAAGAGGTGTTTCATGAAAATAATAGATGAGAAGATGGAATGATTAGATGATACCGGTTGAGTGGCTCTGATACCAAACTGATACGCCTAAAGTACGGAACACTCAGCCGGTACGGTTTTGATATGAACTCCGATGGGAGTACTGATGGATCGTAGGGTCGCACGAAGGATGCGGAGTGGCCTTCGATGTACCCGTATCTGATTGTCGCCTGATATGACTCACATGTCCGACAAAGAGATGGTTCTCAATCTGTTGTCGGATGTGACGCACCGGTCCAACGAGAAGGAGAGAATTGTTTGGAGCTAACCACACCAAGCAATCAAAGACAAGTTCTTGAAGAAGAACAAAGAGAGAGTAAAGACTCAAATTTTATAAAGGGAAAATCGATCCCAAAATCCGAAGTTGAGTTACATACTTATAGAATTCTTGGTCAAAGAGAATTGATGAGAAATGTGTAAAAACAATGAATAGAAAACATAAACTTGACCAGATCTAGTCAAACACGGAAAAACAAGAAGACTGGTCGATGGTCTCTTCGAGTACTTCTTTCCATATTCAATGTATCCGGCAGCACGTCCCGCGGTAAGGACCAGTACATGAGCCGGACAGTCGGCACGGTCTGAATGAAGTTTCTCCCAAACTGAACTGGACCAAATGTGACTGAGATCATCTGAAAGCTTCAGTATTGTTGCCTTAGAGAATTCCTGATGTTTAAACTCGAAGATCTGATCAAAGTAGTCGGACAGTCCATCAGTACGTCCGTCAGTACATGCGGTACGGCCCATCCGGACGAGAAATGAGAAGCTACGGTCTGAATCCAAATCGGTGCGTTCGAAGTTGATTCTGGATTGATCATTAGTCCTAGCTTGTCGAGTTGGTCGGGAAAGACGGGCTTCAGTACGGTCAGTTCGGTCGTCTGGTCGTGGATCCAGCCTGAGCTCCTTGCCGGATGTACGTGATGTTAAGAGTTTTCAAGGCTCTTAAGACAAATGATGTAGTATAAAAGATTGTCGAACCAATTCTAAGGGATTTCAAAGCACT
>NC_027755.1:13375729-13377833 GCF_000695525.1 Brassica oleracea var. oleracea
GCGAGCGACCTGGCTGTGTCGCTCTGAAGACGTCGCTCCCGGCTTGCTCAGAAACCATAGACGCGAGCGACCTTAGGGTGTCGCTCTAGGAGGTCGCTTCCGGCTTGTTCGGCGCTCTCAAATCGACACAACCCGAGCGACCTCTGGGTGTCGCTGTGGTGAGGTCGCTCTGGAGCTGGAGCGACTTCGCCTTGTCGCTCTAGGAGGTCGCTCCGAAACAAAAATGGCGAGCGACCTTGTGTTGTCGCTCTGGTAAGGTCGCTCTGAGAGGTAGGGCACTGCTCGTCCAATGATCACCTTTATCACCTCTTTTGAGCTCCAAACGCACCCAAATGTCTCCAAGAACTCCATGTGGTACTCCAATACCTAATAAAGACTCATGCATGCAAAAATGCAACCTAAACATGGCTAAATCCTAGTCTATATGATCAAAATGCACATGGGTGAATGGATAACACAATGGAAATATGCAAGATATCAAAGTTAAAAATATTATTTTAGGGATGAAAATAAAAATAGTGTTTAGACTTTTAAAAAACACACCTATATGTTATGGTGGAAAATACAGTTTTGATATTTGACGGAATCAGCACACTCTCTTATAATACTCTAGCTTCTCTACAATCATCATCAAGCATCCACACATTCAAATCAACCAACTCTCACATTCATTAAGCAATAAACATCAGGTGAATTCTTGCAAATGGTCAATTGGTCCAAATCGTTTGGTTGGGTAAGGGAATACTTTTTATTCAAGTGAGTCAAGAGGTTCAAGATACATGATCTTTAAGGTGGTTTACTCTCAAGACAAATAGCCTTGACATTGCATATAATATATCTAAGAAAGGGATCAACTCATGCATACAATGCTCAATCTCCATTGTTCTACCATTTTTCCCAAACATACAAGTTACACAATCATTTCCCAATGTCAAACCCAACTCACATCTCTCACCAAAAGATCCTAAGAACATTTTTCACATAAAACTCTTTCTCTTTGAAATCTAAAAGGGATTTTTTTTTTTTTGTCTTTCACAATTTAAAAACATTTCTTAGCTCCTAACAACTTTGCTAGCCCCCTTTTCTTTTTTTTTTCTCTTTTTTTTTTTTTTTTATTTTTATTTTTGGGGGCCAAGAGTCGATTTTTTATTTTTGGGGGCCAAGAGACTATTCACTTAAACACAAAGAGTCTATTCTTTTCCTACAAACTTTTCATGCTCCCAAATCATAATCACAACACTCACATTCCGAATATTGAGGGGTTAAGGCAAAGCCTTGGACAGACAATTGTTACACTCCTTTCCTCAAACCTCCATCACAGATGCAACCACAATGATCTCTCACATCAAAGTCTCGAGATCATTTCAATCAAAGCAAACCTTACAATAACACAAAACTAGTCTTCCTTTTAGCGAAGCTCTGTATACAAATTAAGAAGAAAAAAAACAAAAAGCTAACTCCGTTATAACTCAACACCCAGTTCCCTTTTTTTCAACTCCAGTCCCATCCTATCATTCTCAAGTTTCATCCTCTCATTCTCCATCCTCATTCTCTCTAGCTCTTGATCCCTTTTCTTACTAAACCTTGTTGGGGTCAAAATCAGTCACGACGGAATCAATGTCTTAAAGTCCGTGTTGAGGTCGAAAACGGTTGCAACGAAGTTAATGTCAAAATCCCCGAAGAAGAAAACGTAGAAACCTTCTTTGACAAATAATTTTTTGAAATAGATTCTTCTTTACGAAAAACTTTGCGGAGGAAACGCGAATCATCGGACAAGAGCCCGAAAAGGATCGTTACGCAGCGACCGAACACGTGCTCCGCTCGGTCGCTACGTAGCGACCGAGTTCGAGCCAAGGCTCGGTCGCCGACCGAGTTCGAGCCAAAGCTCAGTCGCTACGTAGCGACCAAACCGAACCGAAGATCGGTCGCTACGTAGCGACCGAACTCTTCCGAAACGTCGATACGACAATAGTCCATGCGTTCTCGTCTACCCTTCGATGCTATCTCCTGAAGACCGTAGCGAACTCATTTCACGATTCCCCGCCATTCTAAGTTATCGATCAAACTTTACCGTAAAAACCGCGGAAAGTTCGTTCTTTATCGA
>NC_027755.1:13377938-13378949 GCF_000695525.1 Brassica oleracea var. oleracea
ATAAATGTCAAGTTTCCGCGGATAAATACAGAAGTTTTGAAGATAATTGGAAGATCGGGAAAAATAGAATATCTCCATTTTTATGCTATGACGGTTTAAGGGCAGAAGGGGAAAAGCGTAAACCAACCTTGGAGCCAGTATATAAGGAGTCCTAGGTGAGAGGCATGGAGGGAGAACTTTTTTAGAGAAAAATTAGCACTTAGAGCAATTAGGCAACTTTCCATTTTTTGTTATTTCGAGCTGCGACTCAATTAGGTTTAGCCGCCTTAGGGTTGCTAGAACTAGGAATCTCGCCGACAGCTCTCGAGCCCAGGCTTATACCTTGTGTAAACGCTCAAACGCAGATTCGGAATAAGAACTATCTTGCTCTCTTTTTTGATTTCTTATTTTATTACTGTTCTCGTTTTGTGTTCTGATTGCTTGGCGTGTGGTATTAGCAGATATCCGGGACCTCTGGGAAATTAGGGTTCTCCTACTTTCCTAATTTACACGGAAATCGCCTGTGTGAATTTCGGTTCCCACAGTTTGGCGCTAGAAGGAGGGAGTACAGATCAATCTAACTCTCAACCACATCACGCTCAACCAGACATGTCAACTGACGACACAGATAACGTGCAGACTCCTCTTAACGGAGGCAGTGGCACTGATCTCCACACTCCCGCAGCGGACGTATCCGCGGCCAACGCACCAGCCAACGCCGCGACACTCGAGGAGTTTAAAAAGATGTTCGCCACCTACGAAGAAAGGTCGGAAGAACAGGATAAGCTCGTGAGCACCTTGACCAAACAAGTTGAAACTTTAACGACAAGGACTCGAGCAATCCGCCCCCGTGGAACCACTCAAGTCTGCGGGAAAAGACTCGACTTTGCAACCCCACTCAACAGGACTGGAGCCGCGCAGGAACAACCTTCGGGTCAAAACCCTAGCGAGAAATCTCCCATCGAAAAGGGAAACTCTTAAAGCGCTCCGCCTCCCGCGAAGGCTTCGGAGGACAACAGAGTCGAGCAAGTC
>NC_027755.1:13379055-13379368 GCF_000695525.1 Brassica oleracea var. oleracea
GTTCGACAAACCAATGACAGAAGAGGAGGAAATCCTCTATTGGAACGAACAAGAAGAGCTGGCTGAAAAATAAACCGAGCTCACTCGCAGTAAACGCCGACAAGCGCGGAAATCTGCTGACGAGACGTCGGATATACGCGATCTTCGCGACTATATCACCAAGACTGTGGTAGAAGTAATAGCCGTAAAATCCCAAAACCATCACGCTACCATCGCGGCCCCCGAGATCGACAGGCTGCTGGAAGGGGCTCGGAAGACCCCTTTCACCGCTCGCATCTCAGATACGAGGGTATCCGATCCAGGAAAAATCAAA
>NC_027755.1:13379547-13379873 GCF_000695525.1 Brassica oleracea var. oleracea
TATGTTCATAGATAGAGAAACTTCCGATGTCGATCTCTGGAGTCTGTCCCAGAGGGAAGACGAACCCCTCTGCCAGTTCATCAGCCGATTCAAGTTGGTAGTGTTTAGGGTCAGCGGGATAAGCGACAAGGTAGCCATCGATGCGCTCAGAAAGGCGCTCTGGTACAAGTCGAAATTCAGAAAATGGATATCCCTCGAAAAACCGCGAACAATCCAAGACGCCCTCCACAAGGCGACGGACTACATCATGATCGAGGAAGAACCGAAAATATTATCGCAAAAACATAAGTCGGCGAGATCATCCTCGAAAGATGTAGACCCAAAAA
>NC_027755.1:13379983-13380412 GCF_000695525.1 Brassica oleracea var. oleracea
TCCACGACTAACTGCAAGGTCTTGGGAGCAAGGCTGGGCGCGAAGCTACTAGCCGGAGAACTCTTGGAAGTGACCAGCGTGAAAGTTCTCATCCTCGAGACCGATCACCCCCCGAAGCCGGACAGAAATCTTCCCGCGGAGAGATCTCCCTCAAAGAAACCAATTTGGGATAAACGCGGCAGGAGGGCAGACGACAAAGGGAACGATAACAATCGTCGTTGAGTCAACATGATCATCGGAGGATCGCAATTCTGCAACGATACGGTTTCGGCCATCAAGGCTTACCAGTGGAAGGCGGAGTCAAGCGCAAACTGGCCTACATGGTCTCCTACCCTAGATGATCAGAACTGCTCAATCACCTTCACAAAGGAGGAAGCCGGCGGGATCGATCAACCTCACTGCGATCCGCTCGTCATAGACCTCGTCATA
>NC_027755.1:13381222-13382596 GCF_000695525.1 Brassica oleracea var. oleracea
TGGAACTTACGGAAGAGAACACTGACCCAGCCACGATCATCACGATCAAGGCGGCCAGCACGGCAACAACCGCCGAGTGAAAATACTTGCGGCATAAAACAGAACTACGAGATGACTTTATCCTCGAAAGGGGTACGTAGGCAGCTCGTCGAAAGACGAGTTCAGCTATCCTCCTCTCTAAAAAAAGGGGGGGGGGATTGGGTGCGTATACTCGTATACTCCCCCATAGGAAAAGATGCGTCGAATTCTATAGAGATTTCGAAATTTTTTACGATCAATATGCGTCGCTCCTTTTTAAGACACTTGCAAAAGTCTCAGAACACGCCTAGAAAATCTACAAACGTTAATACTCTTGCCAGCAGCCTCGTACGGCCCAAAATCGCAAAACAATCTCACTTCAGCACCGAAAATATACGTATAGTCTTCGAAATAACTGCGAGACGTCGTCAAGTTAAAAATCGAGATGATACGAACAAATTGTCCGAACGCGACCACTACAAATATTACACTCCGTTCGTCGATTGGCGCTGACAAACACATCAGCCGTCTTAAACAAACGCAACTTGATCACTCTTTTGATCTTTGAACGTCCACGATTGGAGGAATGATCGCCTCAGCGTGAGCATGATCCTTCATGCCACCCTTCATTAACTCCATCTCCCACTCGAAAACGTAGTCATCCGCCTGCGTCTTCCAAAGGCTCCCGACGGAGCCGCGACACTCACGGATGTCGCCCAGCGAGTTGAAAGCGCCCTTAAGATTCCCGTACTCAACATGGAATTGAGAAGCGCGAGTCTTCATCACCTCGACAATTTCCCTCTTGCCCTTCTGTTCCGCCCTACGAACAGCCCTAGCAAGATCACGAGCGAGTTGAGCGTCTCGTGCCAACATCTCGTCTCGCATGCGAGCAAGATCCTTTTCCGCCGAAAGATCGTAAATAATTTTCAAGAAAACTCACGTCTCGAACAAACTAACAGATTGAATGCCTCAACGAAGTTAAATATGAGACGACAACTCATGTTTACTTCAAACCCACTCTAAACAAAGTAACTCAAACACTCAAACCCTATAAAACCGATTGATACGTTATAAGCAAAAAATAATAATAACGATCGTCAAAATTCTTAAAGTTTATACCCCGTTAATGATACGAGATCCTTCTGCGACAACTTTCGGCCTCCTCGACTCGCTCGTGGCCTGAGGAGAATCAAAGCCCGAAGGAAGACCAGCGAAGAAATCATCAAATTCCGGAATAAGGACCTCGCTCGTACCGCTTCCATTGCCAAAAGCAAGGTTTGGATCCCATCCTGGAAGCATGCAATCGTCCACCGAAAACTCCAGGTCGCCGAGATCAATATCTTTCCCCTTCGAAGA
>NC_027755.1:13382978-13384275 GCF_000695525.1 Brassica oleracea var. oleracea
GGGGGACTACTAGCGCATTCTCCTTGACGAGGAACCCTGAATTCCACCGCATCCGAAATATGGTAGAACGACTGCATGACCTCGAGGAATTCACTAGTACTCCTACTCGGTGCACCTGCCTCCACCGGGCGATGGTTCATGACCGGGAACGATTTTTATTTGGGAGGCGTGATCGAACCGTAACACGCCACCCACCATGCCTTGTTCTCGGCTGGGTCTACCGAATGAGGAACGAATTCCATCTTCGGCACTCGAAGCTCTTAAGAAACGTTCGCGGGCAAGGACCCTTTCTTCGAACTCCTCTTCTTACTCGACATCTCGTGTTTTTCTTTTTAATCAAGAAGGAAATGATAGAGAGAAAGAGAAAGAACTTTTCAAGAAAAACCTCTCTATGAGAATGAGTAAGTGTGAAGATTGTGAAGAAATTACCTCCCTTCTTATAGGCATGAGAAATTACTATTTACTTGCGGATTTTTGGACACGAACTTCGCCCAAATACACCAATCTCGTCCGAACTCGCCATACTGTACATTGGGACCTCGCTAGAAATCCACGCTCCCAACGAGCTGGGGGGCTAACTATTGGGGTCTAAAACGGTTACGACGAAGTTAACGTCCAAATCCCCGAAGAAGAACAACGTAGAAACCTTCTTCGACAAATACTTTTTTGAAATAGATTCTTCTTTACGAAAAGCTTTGCGGAGGAAACGCGAGTCATCAGACAAGAGTGCGAAAAGGATCGTTACACAGCGACTGAACACGTGCTCCGCTCGGTCGCTCGTTCGATCCAAGGCTCGGTCGCTACGTAGCGACCGAACGTCCATTCCGCTCGGTCGCTCGAGCAGGAGTTCGGTCGCTACGTAGCGACCGAGTTTGAGCCAGAGCTCCTTACGATTGGTCGGGAAAGACGGGCTTCAGTACGATCA
Source organism: Brassica oleracea var. oleracea (assembly GCF_000695525.1). Taxonomy (NCBI): domain Eukaryota; kingdom Viridiplantae; phylum Streptophyta; class Magnoliopsida; order Brassicales; family Brassicaceae; genus Brassica; species Brassica oleracea. Next base: position 13,383,904 of record NC_027755.1, read on the forward strand.
GTTTGGTCATCTGGTCGTGGATCCAGCCTGAGCTCCTTGCCGGATGTACGTGATGTTAAGAGTTTTCAAGGCTCCTAAGACAAATGATGTAGTATAAAAGATTGTCGAACCAATTATAAGGGATTTCAAAGCACTGAGAATGCAAGTACTCACTTAATCTAAGTGCAACCGGTGATTTAAAAGATTTCTAAACTAATGATAAATGCTAATGCAGTTGCAGAATAATAAAAGCGATAAATGAAGTAACTTTCTTGACTAAGGAAAAAGAGAACTCATGGGCATAGGGATTAGACCTTGGGTGATCAAGTTTCGAACTAAGGATGTAAAACGATCAATCAAACTATCAACCTTAAGCTTAGATACAATTCTAAA
>NC_027755.1:13384283-13384550 GCF_000695525.1 Brassica oleracea var. oleracea
GATCTCAAATTTAAAACATCAAATGTCTTTGGTTGAATAATATGAAAGCAATCATTACTAACAAGTCTAATAGCTATCTTAGCACCTCTAACAACAAATGTTTTTGGCAAAGTATGCTAAAAGCTTAGAAGAGTTGTCTCAGGCATTTCATCAAATACTTTTTGGGTGGAAAATGCCTAAAGATCAACTTTTGAGAGGCCAACTCAGAAGATGCATTATGATTACTCTACTAGCAAGGTTTTGGAATGATCTACTCTAAAACATCCT
>NC_027755.1:13384604-13385706 GCF_000695525.1 Brassica oleracea var. oleracea
AACCCATATTGGATTTCAGATTAATCATGTAGAGAAATAGAGAATCGATATGAAAATAACAGGACTGCAATAACAAAAATGATCAATTGAATCAAAGAGATGAACTTTCCAAGAGGTTTTTGGTGGTTTTTCTTAAGATAAAAAATAATCAGCCTCCAATGGCTTACAAAAGGTACTTAAACATAAGTTTAGAAAGTGTAAAAAAACAAATGACCAAAAGGCCTTTGATTAATCATAAGTTCGACCAAATAATTGAAGCGCAGCGACCTCGGCACGTCGCTCCGGGAGGTTTCTCCCGGCTCGTTTTCGACACAAACCCGAGCGACCTCTGGGTTTCGCTGTGGTGAGGTCGCTCTGGAGCTGGAGTAACTTCGCCTTGTCGCTCTAGGAGGTCGCTCCGAAGCGTAAATGGCGAGCGACCTCGTGTTGTCGCTCTGGTAAGGTCGCTCTGAGAGGTAGGGCACAGCGAGTTCATGGCGCTCTGAGGGGTAGGGCACATCGAGTTCATGGCGTCGCTCCGGTAGGGTCGTTCCCATGCACTGCTTGTCCAATGATCACCTTTATCACCTCTTTTGAGCTCCAAACGCACCCAAATGTCTCCAAGAACTCCATGTGGTACTCCAATACCTAATAAAGACTCATGCATGCAAAAATGCAACCTAAACATGGCTAAATCCTAGTCTATATGATCAAAATGCACATGGGTGAATGGATAACACAATGGAAATATGCAAGATATCAACTCCCCCAAACTTGGTCTTTTACTTGTCCACAAGTGAACTTTCTAGAACTCATAGGAAGAGAGGTTTGAAGGTGGGAGCTCATGGCCAAAAAAAACACAGCTAGCACTCAATTCAGCATCAGCACACTCTCTTATTATACTCTAGCTTCTCTACAATCATCATCAAGCATCCACACATTTAAATCAACCAACTCTCACATTCATTAAGCAATAAACATCAGGTGAATTCTTGCAAATGGTCAATTGGTCCAAATCATTTGGTTGGGTAAGGGAAGACTTTTTATTCAAGTGAGTCAAGAGGTTTAAGATTTATGATCTTTAAGGTGGTTTACTCTCAAGACAAGTAGCCTTGACATTGCA
>NC_027755.1:13385759-13389138 GCF_000695525.1 Brassica oleracea var. oleracea
TTTTCCCAAACATACAAGTTACACAATCATTTCCCAATGTCAAACCCAACTTACATCTCTCACCAAAAGATCTTAAGAACATTTTTCACATAAAACTCTTTCTCTTTGAAATCTACAAGGGATTTTTTTTGTCTTTCACAATTTAAAAACATTTCTTAGCTTCTAACAACTTTGCTAGTCCCCTTTTCTTTTCTTTTTCCCTTTTTTTTTATTTTTTTTTATTTTTTTTTTTGGGGGCCAAGAATTTTCATAAACTTGAGCTAGATCTTTATCTACTTATCCCAATAAGACTATTCACTTAAACACAATGAGTCTATTCTTTTCCTTCAAACTTTTCATACTCCCAAATCATAATCACAACACTCACCCCCCACCTATAGCTAGACAATAGAGTGCCTAATCTAGCAAGAATGAAGATCAAGCATTGTCGTTTCCGATACTCTCAACATTATGCACATGTAAGACTTTCCAAAAAAGACCTCACTCATCAAACAATAAAAGCTTAAAAGGAGGAAAGGGTTTTAGGAGTGGTCTACCACTCGAGTTTGTCAAAAAGATTGGCGTAAAGGATGTGACAACTCAAGTGTATATAGCCATGACTCAGTACACAAAGGACCATGAGCAAGAAGCATTAAGTTCGTTCTGTTCAAATAAGGTTGTAGTTGGCTTCAAAGATTGAGTTTCAGCAACTAATGAGATTCAGGAAGAGTTTTCAAGGCTCGAAACATACAAGGCTTTTTGAGAGATGCAATTGCTATTCGAGCGCGAGGTAGTGTTCTTTACAAGGCATTGTTGGGGTCGAAAACGGTTACGACGAAGTTAACGTCCAAATCCCCGAAGAAGAAAAACGTAGAAACCTTCTTCGACAAATACTTTTTTGAAATAGATTCTTCTTTACGAAAAGCTTTGCGGAGGAAACGCGCGTCATCGGACAAGAGCCCGAAAAGGATCGTTACGCAGCGACCGAACACGTGCTCCGCTCGGTCGCTACGTAGCGACCGAGTTCGAGCCAAGGCTCGGTTAGCGACCGAACGTCCATTCCGCTCGGTCGCTACGTAGCGACCGAGCTCGAACCGAAGATCGGTGGCTACGTAGCGACCGAGCTCTTCCGAAACGTCGATAAGACATTAGTCCATGCTTTCTTGTCTACCCTTCGATGCTATCTCCCGAAGACCGTAGCGAACCCATTTCACGACCCCGCCATTCTAAGTTATCGATCAAACTTTACCGTAAAAACCGCGGAAAGTTCGTTCTTTATCGAAAGAAGCCGTAATAAACGCTTCGAGTCGGAAGACGGCCCAAAGGGACCTAAGACATGACTCGAGGCCCAACTTACGATTTTTTAACCAACAGCCCGTAAGCCGCATGACGGTTTACGCTTGGTTCGCAAGGAAAGATAAATGTCAAGTTTCCGCGGATAAATACGAAATTTTGAAGATAATTACAAAGATCAGAAAAAATGGAATATCTCCATTTTTATGTTATGACGGCTTAAGGGCAGAAGGGGAAAAGCGTAAACCGACCTTGCCGTCTTAGGGTTTTAGAACTAGGAATCTCGCCGACAGCTCTTGTAGACCAGGCACTTACCTTGTTGTAAATGATCAAACGCAGATTCAGAATAAGAACTATCTTGCTCTCTTTTTCGATTTGTTATTTTATTACTGTTCTCGTTTCGTGTTCTTATTGCTTGGCGTGTGGTATTAGCAGATATCCGGGACCTCTGGGAAATTAGGGTTCTCCTATTTTCCTAATTTAAACGGAAATCGACAGTGCGAATTTTGGTTCCCACATGCATTTTAAATCATTGCTCCCAATGCAAGTGATTGCAACCTATATGCTCTAAACTCTCCTAAAAATGCAAGTGATGTAATCTATATGATTTTTTATTTTTTATGCAAAAAGGTATGTATGCAAGACTCAATGCAAAATCATCAAAGAAAACATGATCAAATACTTGGTACTCCCTCAAACTTAAGTTACACAGTCTCTGTGTTGTCAAGTAGAGAGAGATACCCAAAAGAAAGCTAATATGCAAAAAAAAATGAAATGGTATATACAAGGGAAAGTAATGAAGTACCTTCTACGGATAGTGAGTAGGAGCAGATGCCCCAGCATCGTCGTCGTCAGGTGAGAATGTGGTGTAGTAACCACCTGTTGCTGAGCTGTAGCCTCCAAACCATGGCTGGCTCTGAACCTCGTCAATCTCGACCTCATTATCAGAAGAGGCTAGGGATGGGGACTTGTTTCCTGAGGCGGAGGGTTCAATGGGTGGGTTCCTCCACTTACGCTGGAGCTGTCTAGCAGTGAGGGCGAAACCAAGATCTGTAGGCTGAGGTGGAGGCTGGGAGACTGATGTGTTTGCGAAGGCGAAGTCTGCTGAGCTACATCCAGCTATTCCTCACCTGGTCAAGACGTCAGCTACTTTCTTCATGAACTTGGCTGAAGTCTTTCCTTGCTTCTTCACAGTCTTGCTAAGCACCTTGCACTTGTCTTTCAGCTTTTTTATCGTCCTGTCTTGTGCTTTGTTCCATCTCTGAAGTCGACCAATATGCTCATGAGCATCACGAAGCGGACCAGGGGGAAGAACTCCAGCATATGGCTGGAAGTAGTTGCGCGGAGGTCCATAGACGGGTTCAGATGCTTCTGCAGCAGGTTCGTCATGTCTCGTCGGAGCACTCATTTTCCTTGGTGCAGCAATGGGACCGAGATACCCGTGTTCTCCAAGAAAGTCTTCCTGGGAAATGTTGAAGCTGATAGCTCCGGGTCTCTCTAAGCTCGTCAGGTTCTTGTTTGGAAGAACCACCTCAACAGGCTTGCCTTTCAAGTAGTAGTAGTAGACGTAGTTCTTCCCATACATCCCGCTGAAATAAGTGGCAATCCTCAAGTAAGTGCCATCAATGAATCTAGGTCCTGCTGCGTCCTTTCCCAAGGGAACATTCATAAATTGAAGCAGTGGTGTAATCAACCCGCCAATTCCAACCTTCGGGCGCGAATTAGAGGTGTACCAGGCCCAGTCTCTGTAGTGCTCGAGATGACTCACGAAGAAACTGACCATCCCAAAGGTAGCATAGATGTCGGGGCTTGGAAGAGGCAACACTCCAGGGGCGGCGTAGGGTCGGATAGCCAGGCAAAGCAGTCGCATATCTTCCTCGATGACATTACCTGCTTCCTTTCGTGGATAGAATGCATGGACGAGCATCCTATGGAGGTAGCGCACAGACGGATGCCGGATATGTGAGTTCTTGTCAGACCCGGTAGAATGCCTGTTTCCGGTGATCAATTTCCATAGCTCGATGGGGAGATTTTTGCATTTAGGAAGAGAGGAGTCTTCCAAGTCTTGGAACCCCATGACTCTCCCAATGTCCTTGAAGTTCATGTT
>NC_027755.1:13389204-13390987 GCF_000695525.1 Brassica oleracea var. oleracea
CTCAAGGGAAGACAAGAACTGACAGGAGACATCCTCGTAGACAGGGTAAGCCATGGTGAGGAGTTTTGGCAGCTTCAAATGTTCCAGCATCGCCTCAATATCAGAATCAAGACCCAACTCCTTCAGCAAATCAAGGTCGGCGAACCTTGTTGGAGTCCAAGTGACACCATTCAGCAAGTTATTATACAGCTCTTCCACAGATGGAGTTTTCCCTCTGTCCCTATCAACAGCAACCGCCTTCCCTTTTGACATCTTGGCTTTCTTTGTAGGAACCTGCTCATCCTCACTTTCATCGTCACTCTGCTCATTAGTGGGAACTGCTACACTTTTTCCTGCCCTCTTCTCTTGCTCTTTTGATTTCTTTGTAGCCAAGGTTTATCGTCGAGAAGTCTTTTGTGCCCCAGAGTCAGCTGGCTCGGAGGCTAAGGCTTTCCCTCTTAGTGCAGACTCTTTTCTTTCAGCTTCTTGCTTCTCATCATCCATCTTTCCCTGTGTTTTCTTAACCATTGGTACCTGAAAAATTCAAAACTTGAAAAGGGATATGTAGATGGAAGCAAAGAAGATTAAGACTTTGTGAATGAAAATTGCAAGAGTAAACTCAACAAATGAACTAGCAATTTAAGCTCAAGTTAACCCAATGCAACTATTTCACACATTTAGCACTAAGAAGCCAAGCTAAGAGCAAAGAATCACACTTCTCAATCTTATCAAAATATGAAAATTACAAGTTAAGTAAAATTCAATAATCAAAGTGGTTCTAGAATGATAAAATTCTTTAATCAAACTTTTAAACACCTAAACACATCAAGTTCACCCACCAACACACTCAGTTAAGGTCAATTTTGAAAAGCCCCAAATCCATGAACCATAATTTTGTCAAAGTTCAAATTAAACTCAATTTCACGATCAATTTAACAATCCAACTTGATAGATAAGTTTTTCCTAGTCTATTTCACCACAATCAAGCAAGAAAATGACCAAATTTCGACTTTCAATTTCTAGGGTTCATGGACCTACGAAATTGAATTTAAAAACTCAATACCTTGCTTTGGATGAAAGGAAATGGTGAATGGGTGATGGGGAATATACTACATGGGCCAAAGCTTGGATTTAGAAACAAGAATTAGGTGATTTGGTTGAGAATTGAGTGAGTTATGGGATTTTTGGTGTGGGTGAGTTTGAGAGAGTATGAGTGTTTGGGAGGGGAGGGAGGTTGAGGATGATGAAAATCGAGGGTTGTGGGCTAGGTTTAGGGTCGTCCGGTTCGGTTTAGGTGGGAAGGGACCGGTCCAATTAAATTCAAACCAGGGTTAGATCGAAAATCACTTACCTGAACCAGTCGTGGAGCGACCTCGGCACGTCGCTCCGGGACGTCGCTCTCAAATCGAACGTCTGGGTGTCGCTGTGGTTACGTCGCTCCCAGCTCGACAAACCCGAGCGACCTCGGGGTGTCGCTGTGGTGAGAGGATGTCGCTGTGGTGACGTCGCTCCCAGCTTGACAAACCCGAGCGACCTCGGATGTCGCTGTGGTGAGGTCGCTTCGGAGCTGGAGCGACTTCGCGTTATCGCTCTAGGAGGTCACTCCGAGAGTATTTTTCGATCCCTAAAACGCCGTAAGGATGAGCGACTTATTTCACTCGCTGTGGTGACGTCGCTCTGGATCTGGAGCGACTTCTTGTCGTCGCTCTAGGTCCTCGCTCCCACGCCTGATTCTTTGCTGAAACCGGCTCGATCAAGCACCTGCACACAACTTCAACTCCCCAGTTTTTTTTTTTTTTTTTTT
>NC_027755.1:13391173-13391809 GCF_000695525.1 Brassica oleracea var. oleracea
AGAAGTCTTTTCTCCTTGGCACTCTTGATGTCAAAGTTCAGCAACTTTACTGCCCATAGTGCCTTGTACTCAAGCTCCACTGGCAGATGGCAAGCTTTCCCATACACTAGGTTGAAAGGTGTGGTCCCCAGAGGTGTCTTGTAAGCTGTCCTATAAGCCCAAAGCGCATCATCAAGCTGAATGGACCAATCCTTCCTTGTAATCCCCACAATCTTCTCCAAAATGGACTTGATCTCTCTGTTAGAAATCTCAACTTGACCACTTGTTTGAGGATGGTAAGGAGTTGCTACCTTGTGCTTTACACCGTTCTTCTTGAGAAGTCCCTCAAGCAGTTTGTTGATGAAATGAGAGTCTCCATCACTGATCACAACTCTTGGAACTCCAAACCTTGGAAAGATGATGCTCATGAACATCTTGGTTACAACTCTAGCATCATTGGTGGGGCTTGCAATAGCTTCCACCCATTTGGAGACATAATCAACAGATACAAGGATGTATTTGTTGCCAAAGGATGATGGAAATGGTCACATGAAGTCAATACCCCACACATCAAACACTTCAACTTCAAGGATTGGATTTTGAGGCATCTCATTCCTTTTGGTGATGTTCCCTCTCCTTTGGCATGAATCACACTTT
>NC_027755.1:13391949-13392727 GCF_000695525.1 Brassica oleracea var. oleracea
CCACTCTCCTATAAAGTTGATCCTTGCAGAGAATGTAGAGGTAGGGATCGTCCCAGTAGTACCTCTTCACATCCTTGTAGAACTTCTTCTTGGCATAGCCCACAAGCTTCAAAGGTTCTTTTCCTGTTTCTAGGTAGTTCACCAAATCATCATACCAAGGTTCTTTCTCTTCTGTTGCCTTGACTTCTTCAAGCTTTCTACCGGTCTCACAAACTGCCATCACTGCTCCAATAGCCATGATCTGCTCCTCTGGAAGTCCTTCGTCAATAGGAATGCCACACTCCTCTCTCAGCCTGAACAAGTGATCAGCTACACCATTCTCGCCTTTGGCTTGTCTCTGAAGCAAAAGGATCCATCTCAAGAGCCTGGGTTTTGCATCCTTCTTGGCCAAAAGATTTCTCAAAGCAGCATGATCTGTGTAGACAATGACTTTAGATCCCACCAAGTAGCTTCTGAACTTCTCAAAGGCAAAGACAATGGCTAGCATCTCTTTCTCTGTTATGGCATACCTCATCTAAGCATCATTCAGGGTTTGGCTCGCGTTAGTAGATCACAAGGGTCTTTCCATCTTTCTTCTGCCCAAAATAGCTCCCACAACATAGTCACTAGCATCACACATGATCTCAAAGGGGAGATCCCAATCAGGTGGCTGGACAATTGGAGCACTGATGAGTTCACCTTTCAGCTTCTTGAAGGCTTCTAGACATTCCACATCAAAGCTGAAAGTGGCTTCTTTGCACAGCAGCCTGGTCAATGGTCTAGTGATCATGGAGAAGTC
>NC_027755.1:13392904-13393069 GCF_000695525.1 Brassica oleracea var. oleracea
GACATCATGCACCTATGAAAGGTTGCTGGAGCATTACATAGACCAAATGGCATTCTTTGATACCATAAGGACATGTGAATGTCGTTTTCTCTTGATCATTGGGATGTATGGGGATTTGGAAGAACCCTGAATATCCATCAAGAAAGCAATAAAATGGGTGATTTG
>NC_027755.1:13393214-13396270 GCF_000695525.1 Brassica oleracea var. oleracea
CACCTTTCTTTGGTATAACATGCACAAGAGATACCCATTTAGAATCTGAAATAGGGTAAATAACACCAGCATCTAAGAGTTTAAGAATCTCTTTCTTTACAACATCCTTCAGGTTAGGATTTAACCTTCTTTGATGCTCGATAGAAGTCATTGATTCATCCTCAAGATGTATCCTATGCATGCACAAAGAGGGTGATATTCCTTTGATGACATCAAGTGAGTAACCTATTGCTTTTCTAAATCTTTTAAGTGTTTTCAAAAGTTCAGATAGCTCAGTTTCAGTAAATTCACTACTCACAATGACAGGATAAGTTTCATTAGGACCAAGGAATGCATACCTTACACCATGGGGGAGAGGTTTAAACTCCACTTTAGGCGCCTTAAGCTCGCTCCAGTCATCTTGCTGGATGTCCTCTTGTTGAGTGACTGAGGCTTCTTGATGAACCACTTGTGGCAGCTCCTCATACTGATCCTTACTAATAAACCCTTTGTGTGAATCCAGCGTCATCCCATAGGTAGTACTGTCCAGGTTCTCAATCACTTCAACATCTCTCTCTATCGTCAAAACATGCTGTAAAGGGTCTTCTAATGAAAACTCTTCAAGGAGCTCATCAGCAAGGGCGTCCATCTCTTCAATGTAGAAGACTTGCCCTTGAATTGTTGGTGTCTTCATTACCTCCTTGATGTCAAAGTGGAGAATGTGCCCTTTACCCAAGTGGAGATCAGTCTGGCCCTCTTTCACATTAACAATAGCTCCTGCTGTAACTAAGAAAGGCCTTCCAAGGATTAAGGGATCTTGATCTTTCTCACCCATCTCAAGCACCACAAAGTCTGTAGGGATCTCATAGTTTCCAACCAACACGGGGAGGTCTTCCAAGATACCCACAGGGTACTTCACTGAACGATCAACCAATACCAGAGAAAGCCTACACTTCTTGTACTGAGTGAAACCAATCTTCTTAGCAAAAGATAAAGGCATCAAGCTGACACTAGCTCCCAAATCGCAGAGACATCTATCAAATACCATAGGTCCAAGAGCACAGGGTAATGTGAAGCATCCTGGATCTTCAAGCTTCTTTGGAACAACAAGCCTCTGGATGATGGCACTGCACTCATGAGTGAGAATCATCATGCCCTCCATCTCTTTCTTCTTTGCAGCTACAACATCTTTCAGGAACTTGCTATATTGAGGAATCAGCATGAAAGCATCAATAACGGGCATTGTGATTTGAACTTCACTCATCTGCTTCTCAAATAGAGCTTTGTACTTCTCTAGCAGCTGCCTCTTGAATCTACCGGGGAATGGAAGTTTGGGTTCATAGGGAGGAGAAACAAAAGAATTCTTACTTGCTGGAACAACAACTTCACCATCTTTCACTATTTTCTTCTCTTCCCCAACATTTCCTTTACCTTTGGCTTCCACAATCTTCTCCAAAATCTCATCATTGATCTTCTCATCAACGATCACCACTTCATCATTTATGTTGATGGCCACCCCTCACTTTGTTTCACAGCATCCTTAGTGAGAGCTCTATGAGGTAACTCCTTACCACTCCTGAGGGTGATAGCTTTCATGGTCTCTTTGGAGTTTTGCTCAGATTTTCCAGGTAAAGAACCTTGTTAGCGATTTTGGTGAGTGTTCATGGCAGCAAACTGGTTCTCCAAAGCTTTGAACTTGTTGTTGAGATCATTGTAGCTCCCATCAATCTTTGAGTGAAGGTTCTTCAACTCATAACCAACATGCTTCTCACTTCTAGTCTGAGACTCCAAGATTTATTTCAGTAGGGCATTAGTGCTGCTTTCTTGAGGAGTAGAGGTAGAAGGATTAGCTTGTTGTTGGGAAGAATGGTGTCCTTTGTTGTTGAAACCAGGAGAAGGGTTTTGTTAAGGCTGATAGCTTCCTTGCTGGTTTTTCCTAGGCTGATAACCACTCTGTTGGTTGTTGGAATAGGATTTATTTTGGTAGTTGTTGTACTGAAAGTTTGGCTCTTTTTTGTACCAGCTACCATTGTTGTGAATGAAACACAGCTCTTCTTGACCTTCCAAACCCTCAACCTCATGGACAACGAATCTCATTTCTCAGCTTAGCAGTTCTCGAACTTTTCCAAGAATGCTTTCTTGCAGTCATCTCCAGGTGATGATAGAGTCGATGGATAGAGACTTCTCCCACTGACGTGCCTTATCCCCCAAGGAGAAAGGGAATAGCTTGAGCTTTAAGGCATCTTCGGACACACCATTGGTTTTTAACAACCCACAGTAGATGTCGACCATGTCCAAGTGATCAAATGGGTCCTCCAAAGCCAAGCCATGATACTTGTTGTTCTCGATCACGTTGAGGAGTCCTGATTTGATGTCAAAGTTGTTAGCTGCCACAGCTGGTGCTCGGATTCCCAGTCTATGACCATGAATGTTGGGGCGGTCATAAGTGCCAATGGGTCGAGCTGCTCGCTGTGGGTGTTGTGGAACGTTGTTGGCTTCATTGGCGTTCGCATCATCTTGAGGTTGGTCTCCCATATTAATATCCAATTTCTGCAAGTGAGGCTGTTGCTCTTCTTCTCTTCTCTTTCTAGCACACTCTCTCTCTAAAGCTCTGATGTCTGCGACTCTGGGAACTAGGTTTGATGGACCCCGGCTCCTCAAGTTCATACACCAGAAAGTAAAAGGGAGGTGAAGAAGGAGAGTCAGTAGCAAGAGAAAAAAAAATAAAATAAAAATGACTTAGTCTCAAGCAAGTGACTAAATCTCAATGTTCAAATCTACTCAGAATTTGGCAACGACGCCAATTTGATGTTAAGAGTTTTCAAGGCTCCTAAAACAAATGATGTAGTATAAGAGATTGTCGAACCAATTCTAAGGGATTTGAAAGCACTGAGAATGCAAGTACTCACTTAATCTAAGTGCAACCGGTGATTTAAAATATTTATAAACTAATGATTAATGCTAATGCAGTTGCAGAATAATAAAAACGATAAATGAAGTAACTTTCTTGACTAAGGGAAAACAGAACTCATGGGTATAGGGATTAGACCTTGGGTGATCAAGTTTCGAACTAAGGA
>NC_027755.1:13396468-13407906 GCF_000695525.1 Brassica oleracea var. oleracea
TCATGTAGAGAAATACAGAGAATCGATATGAAAATAACAGGACTGCAATAACAAAAATGATCAATTGAATCAAAGAGATGAACTTTCCAAGAGGTTTTTGGTGGTTTTTCTTAAGATAAAAAATAATCAGCCTCCAATGGCTTACAAAAGGTACTTAAACATAGGTGTAGAAAGTGTATAAACGTGCATAACAAATGACCAAAAGGCCCTTGATTAATCATAAGTTCGACCAAATAATTAAAGCGCAGCGACCTCGGCACGTCGCTCCGGGAGGTCGCTCCCGGCTCGTTTTCGACACAAACCCGAGCGACCTCTGGGTGTCGCTGTGGTGAGGTCGCTCTGGAGCTGGAGCGACTTCGCCTTGTCGCTCTAGAAGGTCGCTCCGAAATGAAAATGGCGAGCGACCTCGTGTTGTCGCTCTGGTAAGGTCGCTCTGAGAGGTAGGGCACAACGAGGTCATGGCGTCGCTCCGGTAGGGTCGCTCCCATGCACTACTCGTGCAATGATCACCTTTATGACCTCTTTGTAGCTCCAAACGCACCCAAATGTCTCCAAGAACTCCATGTGGTACTCCAATACCTAATAAAGACTCATGCATGCAAAAATGCAACCTAAAAATGGCTAAATCCTAGTCTATATGATCAAAATGCACATGGGTGAATGGATAAAAAAATGGAAATATGCAAGATATCAGTACGCGAGTCGATCCGATACACTGCACAGTCAGTATGTCTGGTACGGTCGGATGCCCGAACCTCACTCGAAATAATCTGATCGTTCTGATCAGCATCCAGTGCTGGTTCCATGTACTGATCCATGGACTGAGGCGCATCATCACTCTTTTCCTTCAGAAGAATCGACCACATGTATCCGGCTGTTGATGGTGAAATAGGTCCACGGAGATCACCATGAAGAAGTTCGAGAATTTGTGTGGCGCGATAAGTTGTTGCTTTGGGAAAGGAGGCTCTCGTTTTTTTCCCCATGAGACAAGAAGCACACGTTTCCCTTTCAATAGACATTTTTGGCATACTTGTGATCATTTCCTTGTTCACCATTGTCTTCATAGCATCCATACCAACATATCCAAGTCTTGCATGCCATAGAGCCGAGTCACCGACTTTCTCTAGTTGGAGACACTTTGTACGTTCGACTTCCATTGTGACTTTGTACAAGATTTCTTAACCTTACCGACTTAACTAACAGGTTTCCTTCACGATCATGGAGCGTTAGATAATCATCTCTCATCCTGTCAGGATGATCCTGACATCACAACCTGATTCTGTAGCCTAGCCAAGATTAATTATATTACTCTTTAGCTCTGGTATAAAGTATACATCAGCCAAGAACTTTCGTTTCTTGTCTTTAGTGATGAATAGAATCGAGCCCTTTCCTCTGATGTTGATCCGTGAGTCATCACCAAATCTCACCTTCCCTGTAATCTTCTCATAGTCGTAAAGTAGCCTCGATTTCCTGTCATGTGATTGCTAGCCCCATTGTCTAGGTACCAAACATTATCAGCTCCTGATTTTGTCTCAAACTTGCTTAGCGTCACATTTTCTTCATTAAGATAGACCACCTCGTGCATCATCAACTCCCCAGCTTCATATGTACTATCATTCTCATTCTCATGCGTTTTTGGAGCTTAAATAAACGATCGGGACAGTCATAGACATAATGTCCGGTCTTGTCACAACGATAGCATACAGCTCGAGATGCATCTCTCCCTTGTGTCCAGTTATTACGGCCATTACACTGTCCTCTTCCTCGCCCTATATTGTTATAGCGACCACCTTGTCCTCTTCCTCTATCATAGCTTTCTTGTTGTCTGTTACCCTCGGTGTTAGCATATAACAATTTTCCTTGATCCTCTGATTGATCTTCATCTTTAATTCTCTCCTCATAGGCCTTTAACCTCCCCACAATATCTTCAAAACTTGTTGTGTTTAGGTTAATGACTTGTTCCAGTGCAGCTATGATATGAATGTAGTTCTTCTTTGGGAGACTACTTAGAAACGTCTTCACAAGCTTTGATTCTTCAAGAACCTCGCCTAAGGCTGCAGAGAAATCATCTATGGTTTCTGTATCTTTCATCTTCATACGATTAAACTCATCCATAAGTGTCTGCAATCTTGCCTCTCGGACCCTATCAGCTCCCACATATCTACTTTTAATCGCATCCCATACTTCTTTTGAAGTATTTAGATTACCAACCTGTAGAATTACGGTTTCATTGATTGATTGAAACAGGAATGCTCGAGCCACATCACTTTTGTCTCCATCATCGGTTCCTGGTTTGATCGCCTCCCAAACCTTATGCACTTTAAGCAAGACATTCATGTGCATACTCCATACTGTGTAGTTGGTGGTGGTAAGCATTGGAACGGAATCGCTGAAGGACCACTCGTCTTAGGTTTATAAGTAGCCACCGTTAAATCTGCCATGTTTCTCTTCTCTTCTTCTCGAACGTTTTGATTTCAATATAGAAGCTATGATACCACGTACCGAAACCAAACTATGATTGTAATTCAACAATCAAGAACCCAAACTCAAACTCTTTTATTAATCTCAAAGCTCTAAAAAACAAATCTCAAAAAACTAAAGCTTCACAACTCACAAGTTATGCCACAAGATTAACATCTCCTTATATAACTCATATAAGTTCCTAAATTCATTAGGAAATATATCTTCTAGATAACTCCCAATCTATTATAATCCTAAACTCATTAGGATAACTTATAACTCAAGTTAATTAATTACAAGCTTAGGTCAACAGTAAAACCGGATTTAATTTTAGTGCTAGTTGATTATATGTATAGGCAGGGTCGGCTTAACAGTTATGGACCCTAGGGAAAAAATATATTTTACTGTTTAAGATTTATACTCATATACTGTCTAAAATATTTTTAAAAATTAATCAGTAATATTTTGTAGTGAAAATAAAACTATATACATATCAAATATTTTTGAGCCTTTTTAATTTTTATTTATTATATTATCTGTATAAAAATATGGATTTATAAAAAAAATTGGAATTTTTAACTAATATTATACCGGTGACACCCCCGCCCTGTGTATAGAGCTTTACATAGTTTATCATGTGTTTTTCTTATACACATAAACTGGATTTCATGTTCAAATCGTAGTGTCACTTAATATACACAAAAACGGACCTGATTAATAATAGCATAATGTATTTTTTTGGATAACGCATATTTGACTCGTACTGAAATATAATTAATTTGTATTCATATACAATCTATACGAGTAAGCACCATAAAATATATAACATAAACTATAACGATTTCATTTTATATAAATCAAACTCCATCGATTTTTTAAGTTTTATATAATTCAAACTCCAACAATTAATAAAAATCAATGATTATCCATAATTAACTTATTAATTAGTTGAGTTAATCTGGTATATTGATTATAGACACAATTCAAAAATAAGTGGTAGTTCTTATAAATAGTACTAGATCTCGACCCGCGCAACCGCTCGGATTTTTGTTTTAATGATTTTTATATAAATATTTTGTTTTTAATTCTAAATTGGTATATATTATAATATATATGTGTCTATCAATTTTTAAAACATAATAAGTTTACGGTATATATTTTCATTGAATAGATTGTTTCAAACTTTCACATGTATTTGTATCTTCTTCTATATATATATTTTTGGATTATTATTTCATTGTTAAAATCGTAACTATATATATAAAGATTAGTAAAATATTGTTTTATTGTCATATTCAAAGATATTGTAATATTTCACAAATTTATAAATTTTTTGAAAAATTAAACTTTTCGCTTCATAGATTTATATTATCGAGTAAATAATTAAACATTTAAATTTTAAAATAAACTATATAGTTTAAATTTTTTTTTTCATTGGTTTAAGGTAGTAAATATTAATCATTGTTAGATAATATAATTTTTGTTATTTAAAAAAATCTTTACAATTTTAAAAGTTAACATCGACAAATATTCAACATATGGAGGTATAGTATTACAACATTAAATTATATATATTTAATTTATACTATCTATAAATCCAATGGATCATCTATTGTTTAAATCCAATTATTGATAGCCCAATAAAAATTTCTGGTAGACCCAAAATTTAAGTGATAAGATTAGGAATAGGTCCATTAGGTCAATTTAAAAAAACAAAATCACACACGAATCAAGGTTGTGACTTCTGTTTTAATATATAATATATGTAATGGTAAGATTAGTTACAATGAATGTTTCTTCTTAACAAGAGAGATTCTAAAAAGAGAAAATTACTAGAATGTTATAAAAAAGTTGATTTATTACTAAAGTGTTATACATCTTTTAAAAATTAGTAGAATGTTTGGATACCCCTAGTAAATGACAATAAGGACTTTCGGTTAGTTTTTTTTTTTAATTGAAATTATTTTAAAACTTTAAATCTACATCAATTATTAAGTATTCACATCAGCAATCGAGAACAATCAACCATCTCTTTAATTACATAACATTGGAAAAAAAATACAACAACACTGCACAACTTCGTCGAAGAACTAAAGGAACCCTAACCGCATCTTCCCTGAAATCGTCATCGACATCGTGTTTACTCCCTCTTACTCGAACTAACTCTCTGTCTTGTCTTCTCCAATATCGTCTTCCCCGAAATCATCATCTCCGATCGTTTCTACGAAATATTTTTCACTGCAATCGCCCGAAATCATCTTCTCTGCTGCGTTTTTTGAGTTTGTGGCTGAGTTTTAATTTATGTTGTGGCTGAGTTACTTTTCTTTTACAGCTGGTTTATATATATAGTTGTGGCTGAGTTAATTCCCGCCAATCTCCGAAAACCTAGCAATAAGAAGTGTGCATTCCGAGGAAAAAAGACAAATATATTCCAAAAAACACCCAGATCGGCAATTGTGGGATGTATTTAATTAAGTTTGTTTTTGATTTCATACCCATATTTGGATAATCTATTTTTTTTCAGATCTGAGTGAAAGAGAAAATTGAACAAAAAGAGAATGAAGGAGATGAAAAGAAGTGACGGATTCAGCAGAGACGACACATAGGAGTTCATTGAAGCTTGGATACATGGACGAGTTATCACCGGAATGGTGCAGAAAACCTGTATTTTTTGTTTTCTATGCAAAAAACATAACTCACCCATGTATTTTGTGTTTGATTTATGCTATGTTTACACTACTCAGCCGTGTCGTTTAGTTATCTCAGCCGTGTCGTTTACATAACTCAACCATACCTCAAACATACCCTAAAATCATAAATGTTTAGATAACTCACCCGTATCGTTTTGATAACTCACCCGTATCGTTTATATAAATCAGCAATACTTCAAACATACCTTAAAATGGGAAAACTGAATTCAGGTATTTTAAGAAGTTATATTGAAGATCATCTTATCAATATCAAGTGAATATAAATCAACTGAATGTGTATAGTTTCTTGAAGTTGATACTTTAACTTGATCTTGAGATCTATGTTCTCTTACAATCACTTATACAATTCATACTTACAAGACTCTAACTTTAATATTTTCTTAAATCTAAACCTCAAATCCTAAACTATAGAATTATAAAGTTATAAAAATTATAAAGTTTATCTTTAAACATTAAATCCGATATATTTTTATTATTTAAAGTTTAAGGTTTAGGTTTATAGTTTAGAGTTAAACTCAAATTTTAATCATTAAAAAAATAATAATCTTTAATTTAAAATTCCATTTTAAATTTTGATTCAAACCCATAATTATATTCTTTAAATTTAAGCAATTTAAAAAAAAATTGAAAAGAACTAAAATTGAAATTTATATTGTTTTTTCATGATCATTGATTTATTTTAGTCTAAGGGTTCAATATTTTCAATATAAAATTATAATATTTTATAATATTTTAAAATTTAAACTACAAATATTAAATATAAAATTATAAAGTTAAATATTTTCAAAACATTATCTCCAACCATATCTATTTCGAACCTTTAACCCTAAACCCTAAACCACGTGCTTTGACCTATACCATAAAACATTAAACTTCAAACTTTAAACAAAATTTAATTAATCATATACCATAAATTCTAACTACAAATGTTAAAACTCTAATGTTTTTGTTATTTAAAAATATAATCTTAAATGTTAAATCGAAACCCAAAACACTATGTACCAAACCCTAAACTCACTCAATTATATACCCTAAACTTAAAACTTCATATTTAAACCACACATAAAAAAATCAACATAATAAAATCCAAAATTTGAAATTTAAAACTTTATCAAAAATACAGTTTAATAAAAAATATAATTTTAAGCATAAATTAAAACATTAACCATTGATTGTTTTAATCTAAGGGCTACAAATCCATCTTGGGGTTATCTTCTAACTTCTTTCTCATTCGTTAGTTTTTTTTTAGTACAAGGATTACAATTTTTGACCATTGATTAGTTTTGATCTAATGGTCTAAAATGCTTTTTTCTTCAGTTTGTCTCTTCTACTTGACGTCTCCTTCTCCTCTTTTCTTTCCTACGGGAGTTCTTCACAATCCCAGATCTTCTTCATCTCTCTCACTTTCTGTCTTATAAACAAGAGAGATTCATACATCATCATTCATTTCTTATGCCTTAGTATATTTGGTTTGTAAATCTTAGAAGTGAGAGAAGAAGAAACGTCAAAGAAGAAAAGAAGATTCCTGGAGAAGAAGAAAAAAGTTCGAAGAAGACTGGTCTTCGCCGTTGTCGCGGATATTGAGCTCATCGTCGTCGCCATCTATACTCGCCGACGTCATCCTTGTTGCCGTTTCTCAGATCCATCTTCGCCGGTCTCCGTTTTCACCGTAATCGCCACCACTACCGCTTGTCACCACACTGGTCACCTCTCTCTCTTTCAATCTCTCTCGCTCTTTCTCTGTGTTTTGAATTTGTTCTTGTTACTGGAAGGCGGACAAGGCAGAGGGGCTTGGTGGTGGAGGAGGTAACAAAACCATTGTGTGACTTGAAGACGTCGAAGCTCTCGTGGTAATGGGACTGCGGCGGCGAAGGAAGAAGATAATAATGACCTTGCGGCCTCGTGATGTGGAAGAAACACACGGTGATTTAGTTAGGTTTAGATTTTGTTGACGACGGCTGCAAGCTTTTTTGTTTCTAGGTTTTAGATTAAGGTTGGTTTAGAATTAAACTCAGACGTAATGTATGCATAACTCAGCTGTAAAGTATGCATAATTCAACCGTAATGTATCTGGATGGTATAAGTCAACCGTAACGTTCCTATAAGTCAGCCCTATAAGTCAGCCGTCAAGTGTAATTTTTTTTCACGACATTTCATATTTTGGGCGGGAACAAAATCATTCATTCAACTCTGAAATCGTCTCCGCAAGCGTCTTATCCCAAATCGTCGTATCGTTTAAATAACTCAGCCGTGTCGTTTAGATAACTCGATTGTATCGTTTATATAACTCAGCTGTGTCGTTTAGATAACTCAGCCATATCCCAAACATACCCTAAAATCGAAAAACTGAATTCAAGTACTTTAAAAAGTTATATTGAAGATCATTTTATCAATATCATGTGAATATAAATCAACTGAATATGTATAGTTTCTTGAATTTTCAAGTTGAGACTTTAATTTGATCTTGAGATATATGTTCTCTTACAATCACTTATACAAATATACCCTAAACTCAAATTCAGTTGATATATGTTCACTTATATATGTTCTCTTACAATCATTTATACAAATATACCCTAAAACTCAAATTCAATTGATATATCTTCTCTTACAATCATTTATACAAATATACCCTAAAACTCAAATTCAGTTGATATATGTTCACTTATATATGTTTTTACAATCACTAAACTATAGCCTTCATTTTCTTACAATTGACTGAACTTAGCCTCCTCATCTCTCTCTCTCTTTAACTCTTTCTTCTTCTACAAAATGACGAATCCGATGAGAGAGGAAGCAACAGGATGTCGGATCTCCATACATGACACTGGAAGAGAGAAAGCTTCTTCTCTAACCGACCATGATCGAAGACGACAACCACTGCTATAAATCTATCTCAGATTTTTGAGTTTTTAGATCTATGTTGTTTATACGACTGATTTGTCTCTTGAATGGTATAAGCCAGCCGTAACGTTCCTATAATTCAGCCGTCGAGTGTAATTTGTTTCGCGGCGTTTCGTATTTTGGGCGGGAAAAAACTCATTCCTTCAACTATGAACACAATACTAAAACTTTAATCTTTTCTTAAATTTGAACCTGAATCCCTAAACTATAGAACTATAAGGTTATAAAAACTATAAACTCAGTCGTAACGTATGCATAAGTCAACTTTAATTTGATTATAATTCAGCCGTAACGTATGCATATATAACTCAGCCATAAAGTACGAATAACACAGTCGTAACGTATCTGAATAGTATAAGCCAGCCGTAACGTTCCTATAACTCACCCATCGAGTGTAATTTGTTTCGCGATGTTTCATATTTTGGGCGGGAACAAAATCATTCCTTCAACTCTGAACACAATATAAAGCTTTAATCTTTTCTTAAATTTGAACCTGAATCCCTAAACTATAGAACTATAAGGTTATAAAAACTATAAACTCAGTCGTAACGTTATCATCTTCTTCGTCTTCTCTCATTTTCTTACTTTTTTTGTTCAACTCTCTCCTTTTCTTACAATTTACAAGACTTAGCTTCTTCATCTCTCTCTTTGAGTCTTTCTTCTTCTGCAAGACGACGAATCCAATGAGAGAGGGAGCATTCTTGCAGGATGTCGGACCGTCATACATGACACTGGAGGAGAGGAAGCTTTTCTTTAACCGATCATCATCGAAAACGATGACGACTGCAATAGATCTGTCTCAGATTTTCAATTTTTTTTTAAATCTATGTTTATAGACCTAGTTGCAGAAACAATAATTACTAGATCCATAAGAACTCGGAGAAAGAGGAAGAATAAGATGAAGAAGATAGATAAAAAGATGAAGAATAAAGATAACTTAGACCATTATTTTACTGTTGTAACATTAGACTAGTGATGACATGGCAAATCCGAGTTGATGACATGGAAAATTGGTTAGTCAGTCGCCAAACGAATATATAACTCAACCTAAATAAATCAGTCCTCATGTACAATGTAAGTCAGCCGAAACGTGTATACTATTTCAGGAATTAATCTTTTGCTAATAAATCAGCCGTAATTAGGATGCAAAATCATAAGTCAGCCGTATTGTCAAATAAATCAGCCATCAAACGAATGCTATTCTAGTAATTAATCTTTCGCTAATAAGCCAGCCGTAAATAAGCTGAGTTTACTGTTAATGCATCCAATTATGGCTGATTAAATATAACTCAGCCATAACAACATCCCATAAGTCGGTCGTAAATTCAATAACTCAGTTAGTCGATGTTCATTAACTCAGCCGTGGAAACATAACTCAGCCATGTCTTAACTATAACTCAGTCGAATTTTCCAGAAATCAAATCGCCGATGTATAAGTCAGTCGTAACGCGTGTACATAAGTCAATCGTTATCCCATAAATCAGCCAGATTTCTGTAAATCAACTGTAACTAACAACTGACTTATGTTCTTAAGTCAGCTGTTTTCTCTTAAGTCAGCCGCGTTGCTTAATTCAGCCGCAACGTAGAACTAACTCAGCCGTAACGACGTATATAGTGCTTTACGGCTGACTTAATGAAAACACGGAACCGAATTCCTACGTCGCGCCAAGTTTTTGCTTATGTGGCACTAAAAAGTAATGGCTTTCTTGTAAATACGTTTTTTCTCATAACATAAAAGAAGGGCACGCTTGGTATAAAAAATGGCAGTAATAAAAAAAGATTTGTATGGTTCTAGTCAATTGTCCTAAAATATGTAATATTTGAGTAAACTTCCCTTCTAAAAAATATAAAATCTTATAAATAATTTATTTCTTTGTAAATAATTTATTATACTTTATAAATGATTTTTATCTCTTATAAATGATTTATATGTATAAATATTTATATAAAGATTAAAAATTTAAATAGCTTTATGAATATTTATAAAAGTCTATAATAGTTTTATGAATATTTATAGATTGTCTTTAGTTAATTTTTTGTAACTATTTACAAATAATTTCTAGCTTGTTAGGATTGAGCAGCGGGAAATAAGAAATTAGGATGAACAGCTCAAGAACGAGAGAGAGAGAGTTGTGAATCCAGAAAGTAAAAGAGAGAAGAGAGTAAAGAAGGAGAAACTTAATTCCTTAACTTGTAAATTTTAGTTACAACACATATTTAAACTAATCTAGATCTGGACATAATAATAAATACAAACAATATGCAAGCTTCTTGAGTAAAGAGAGAAGACACAACTTCCAAAGTCATTTGCATGTCTCCAACGGTCGAATGGATACGTTTCTGTGGATGGGTGACAGTGGAGATAGCTTGTTGGATGATCAAGCATGGATAGGTAGCTGTGGATGATTCTTCTTCTCAATACTCCCCCTCAAGCTTGAGCATAAGGAATGGTCAACCTTGGAAAGTCATGAACACATCCCTCATTAAAACCTTAGTGTGCGAAACCGAGTGGGACAAAAAACACACTAAGGAAAAAGAGTAGACGATTCATGACCAAGATGATCATGATCTGGACAAGTCTATGAGTCCTAACCTTGGATGGATGGACTCACAAAATTTGGTGCTTGCTCCTTTGGTGAAGATGTCAGCAAGTTGATCTTCACTCCTTGTGTAGCAAGGCAATATAATTAGTTGCTCCACAGCTTGTCTCACCTTGTGACAATCCACCTCAATGTGCTTTGTCCTCTCATGAAATGCTGAGTTTGATGTTATATGAATAGCCGCCTGATTATCACAATGCATTATGATTGATGTTGTTGTCTCTATGCCCAAATCTCCAAGCAGGTTTCTGATCCAAATAAGTTCACTAGTGAGCTTCCTCATTGCTTTATACTCTGTTTCAGCACTTGAACATGAAACCACATTTTGCTTCTTGCTCTTCCAACTTACCAAGTTGCCTCCAATCAAAGTGCAATAACCTGTTGTAGACCTCCTGTCCACTCTATCACCAGCCCAATCTGCATCACAATATCCCACAATCTACGTGCTCTTGTTGCAGCCCATCCATACTACCCGGAGCTTCTCTCAGATACCTCATGATCCTTTCCACCATATTCCAATGATGAACTTTAGGTGCTTGCATATGCTGGCTGACTTGATTCATAGCAAAGCAGATGTCAGGTCTTGTAATGGTTAGATAGATCAGCTTCCCAACCATTCTCCTATAGAGTTTGAAGTCTCCAAATGGCTTATCTTCAATCTTCCCCTCACGCAAGACTTTGTATCCTTCTTCAAGAGGTGACTTATCTATTCTTTCCCCAAGCTTTCCTGCCTCATTTAAAAGATCAAGTGTGTACTTTCTTT
>NC_027755.1:13407963-13428011 GCF_000695525.1 Brassica oleracea var. oleracea
AACCCAAATCTTTAATATCAAAAGTAGACTTAAGAAAAGCTTTGGTTGAGATGATACCTTTCTTGTCACTTCCTGTGATGATAATATCATCTACATAAATCAGAATCACCACAATTCCTTGCTTGTTTGTGAGGGTGAAGAGTGTATGATCAGCTTCAGATTTTACAAACCCTCTTCCATTGAGAGTTGTACTCAACTTATGATACCAAGCTCTTGGTGATTGCTTCAATCCATAGATAGCCTTCTTCAATCTAAGGACGTTCTCTGGTTTCACAAACTCTTCTATACCCGTAGGTGGCCTCATATAAACCTCATCCTCCAATTCTCCCTGAAGAAAAGCATTCTTGACATCCATCTGCCATAAATCCCACTCCAAATTGACTGCTAAGGAGAGTAGAATTCTTATGGTGTGGAGCTTTGCTACTGGTGCAAAACTTTCCAGATAGTCTTCTCCATAGACTTGAGTGTATCCTCTTGCAACTAGCCATTTCTTCTTCCTCTCTGGTTTCCCATTAGCTAGATACTTGATGGTGAAGAGTAGGCGACTTGTTACTGCTTTCTTTCCTTTGGGAAGCTCAGTTTCATACCAAGAATCATTTTTGATCATGGCACCGATTTCATACTGACTCTCTCCACTCATCTAGCTCCATTGCCTCTTCATAAGTCTTTGGAATGTACTCTTGATCCAGATTTCTGATGAAGACTACATGCTCTTGAGGATAACTTGCTAAAGAACAGGTTGCTTGGATAGGATGAGCAACGGCATTGTTGTTAAAGTATACTTTGGTGTTCAGCCACTGAGAAGGTTTCTTCATCCTTGTACTCCTCCTTAATGGTTGAACTTCTTGTTGAATTCCTTCTTGATCATGGACAGCTGAATCGTGGACAGCTTCTTCTTGGATAGCTTCTTCTTGGATAGCTTCCTCATGGACAGCTTCCTGGTGGACAGTTTCCTCGTGGACAGCTTCTTCGTGGATAGCTTCTCTGTGGACAATATGTATATTAGGTTGATTTCCCCCCTCATGATCAGGATGTATTGTTTCTACAACTGGTGTAGCTTCATCAACAACTGAAGGTATTGTTGAAGTGCTCGGTACCCCACTGGTTTGAGGCTGGCTGATGCCTAGGCTTTCCAAAATGATTTTCAAGTTGTTTGCCCTATCTGAAGGTCCTTGTGAGAGATCCTGAAGGCTTTCCCAACTCTTCTCATCATAGTACCCTTTCTGCGTGTGGGAATATCCTATGAACATGCTTTTGACACTCTTGGCTTTCAGCTTGTTTCTCGGTTCTCCTGGTGTCAAGACATAACACATACACCCAAACACACGCAAGTGATCTAGTGGAGGTTTAATTTTATTTATTACCTGAAAGGGAGAGGCATCTTGGAGGACTTTGCTGGGAATTATGTTGATCAGATAGCAAGATGATACACCATCATCTCCCCAAAGCCTCTTTGGAACATTAGTATGGAACATCATGCTTCTTGCAACCTCCATAAGATGGCGATTCTTCCTTTCAGTAACTCCATTTTGTTGTAGTGTGTATTGACAGCTTGTTTGATGGATAATTCCATGTTTTGCTAGGTGTTGTTTGAAGAAATGGCTAGTGTATTCCCCACCATTATCAGATCTGAATTTTTTGATCTTAGCATTGAAATGGTTAGATACATAGTTCTAAAAGTTAATAAAAGCTTCAAAAACTCTATATTTACTTTGAATCAGAGTGAGCCATGTATATTTTGATTTATCATCTATGAATGTCACAAAATATTTATGGTTTTCTCTAGATGCACAAGGTTCTGTCCAAACATCAGAGTGAACTAGATCAAAACACTTCTCATAAACAGTCATAAATTTAGTAAAAACCGATTTGCAATGTTTACCAAGAATACAAGCCTCACAAGTTTCATTTTTGAAAGACAGATTAGGTAACATCAAGCTTAAAGCACGAGAATGAGGATGGCCTAGTCTAGCATGCCATAACACATCACTAGCTAAAATAGAAGCATAATTAAAAGCACAAGATAAATCAGAAACTTTGGTGTCTTCAAGCAAATAAAGATCTCCCTTGCTCACACCTTTTCCCAGCATCTTGCTGGTCTTAATATCCCGAAAGTAAACATCATTAGGACTGAAAATAACATTTCAATTCAGATCATTAGTTGCTCTCTTAACAGATAATAAGTTAGATGTGAAAGTAGGCATATAAAAATCTTGAGACTCCTTATCAAATAGTTTCAGATTTCCTACTCCTTCAATTGGTATTTTATTTCCATTTTCAATCACTACACTCCCTAGAGCAAGTTTAACATCACTAATCAGTTTAGCATCCCTAAGCATATGATGAGAAGCTCCTGAATCAATGACTAAAGGCCTAGCAGTGTGAGATGCATTATGAATAGAGTTTAGAGCATTGACACTGATGTTACCAGAGTTTGCATTGAGAGCCTTGATAAGGGCTTCAATGTCTGACTTGCGGATGAAGGCATCATCATTAGGAATCTGAGAGGTAGCCCCACAGAATGAGAAGTAGACACCATAGCCTTTCCAGTCACATGGTTATGCACGGCTTCAGGAGCTCTAGTTTGGCTGAACTTGGATGTTGAAGGTGGCCTGAGGTATGGATGAAGGACCCAGCAAATGTTCTTGGCGTGACCTTGTTTCTTGCAATGTTCACAAGTCACACGCCTATCACCCCCTTGTTTGTACGCAACTTTGTTTTCTGCAGCAGTCTCCACCTTCTCAGCTTTGCTTCCCATAGACAGCTCTCTTTTTTCCTCCAAACAATCCATCTGAGCCTAGTTCCTTTTGTAGCTGAGAACAAACATCATCATTGAAGGTTGGATTGAGTGTGAGAAGTAACCCAAAGACCTTTTCTTGCTCATGCCTTTCATTGAGGATGTTTGGATCAGTGGTGCTTGGCCTTAGCATTTCAAGCTCAGACCACAGTTGACTGAACTTCCCAAGGTGCTCGTTAAAGTTCATCTCTTCCTGTTGTAAGTTGTTGATTGCCTTCTTCACTTCAAAAATTCAGGTAAAATTTAAAGTGTTGCCATACACCTTGTGTAAGGTATCCCACAATTCTTTTGCGGTTTCACAGTGAGAATATGCCTCCATAATAGAAGAGTCAAGCGAGCTTTGTAAAACAGACAGCACCATAAGGTCCTCCTAGGCCCATTTTCCTTCATCTATTACTACAATCTCCTTTCCATCTTTTCCTTGAGTGGTTTGTCTTGGTGCTTCACTTGAAGTGATGTGCTTCCATAGACCTCTTCCACCAAGAGCTGTCTTGGTTAATCTTGACAAGGGTAGATAGTTTAATCCTTTAAGAACAACTGGAATGTTTATAGGTCTGTGTTGCTCCATTTTGAACGAAGTGAGGAAAAAGGTGAAAAGAGTAAAGAGATTTGCGGAAGTAGAAATGTGTTTTAGGAGCTTAGAAGCTCTGATACCATGTAAGAAAATAAGAAATCAGGATGAACAGCTCAAGAACAAGAGAGAGAGAGAGAGTTGTGAATCCAGAAAGTAAAAGAGAGTGAGAGAGTAAAGAAGGAGAAACATAATTCCTTAACTTGTAAATTTTGGTTACAAGACATATTTAAACTAATCTAGATCTGGACATAATAGTAAATACAAACAACATCCAAGCTTCTTGAGTAAAGAGAGAATGCACAACTTCCAAAGTCATTTGCATGTCTCCAACAGTCGAATGGATACGTTTCTGTGGATGAGTGACAGTGGAGATAGCTTGATGGATGATCAAGCATGGATAGGTAGATGTGGATGATTCTTCTTCTCAAGGGCTGTAGGAATTGGCTTTAGCTTTAATATTAATATATAGCCTTTAAATCAATCAGCTTTATCTTGTTTTTTAAAGCTACAGTAAAATAAATAAATAAAATGGCTGTAAAAGCTTTATTTTCTAAAGTCCTATCTTTTTGGTTGTAGAAAATATATACAGTATAACCTCTTTAAATTAATACTCTATAAATTAATATACACTAAAAATCTCTATAAAATAATATAATTTTATAGTCCCAAATTGAGTTTTTGGCTTAATTAGTATGTCGATAAATTAATATCTCTATAAATTAATAAAAAATGATAGTTTTGGTGTAGTTCCAACATTATTAATTTATAGAGATTTCACTATAGATGTATCAATCAATTTTAAACCTACATCACTTACAGCTAAATCAAAAATTCCTACAACCTAAATTCTGCAGTAAAATGTTTATAGTTACATTCAAACCAATCACCCCCAATAACATTTTTGTATAGAAGTTTCTTAGGGAAAATAAAATTAATGATTGGTTTTAAAATTTTATAAACAAAAATATTAGTAATAAACTAAAAGTGAACATTTTTAGAAGATTAACAAACAATAAAATTAAAAGAACTTGTGGAGATGATTTATGGTTCCTTGTTGCTTAAGGAAACAATAAAACAAAAAAAAAATCACCAAGTTCATATTTGTCATTTTTCAAGTTAGCTTAGCTCTACAACCCATGCAATATGAAAGATTATTAAAATCGTCACGTATAAAACTTATAAACAATCTTATTATCAATTAGACCTTTGCGGTCGCTTGTTTGACTGAGTCATTGCCATCACTTGGCATTTTAAATTTCAAGTACATGATCTTTTCAACTAAAGATATAATCTTCTTTATTTTGTGCATTTAAGATATTACTAACATAAACATGGTAGCAACAAAATATTTTAAATAACTTCCAACATAATACAACTTAGGGATGCCGGTGTAATCAACATTTTACCATTTCAAACTTCTAGATAATAAAAGCTACAATTTAACATGGTAACAACATAATAATTTAAATGGCAACCAACATAATTAATACGACTTTCAGAGAACACGGTTGAATAAGTTTTACCAATTCAAAATTTAGATGATTAAAGCTACACTGGTGGATTTCTTTAGATTAAGAAATCAATGTAGACGCCTAGATGAAGTTTCTCTAAGAGGGCGATTTCCGGTGGTTCTATTTCCTTATTTAAATAAGTTTTTTTCTTTTCCCTCACCGTGAGTGGACTCAATTTCTGGCCTTTGGCTACGGTGGTTATTATTCTGGAAAATATTCTTGTTTCCTTTTTTCCATCTCCCTCCTTCCTTAATTATTCACCAAAGATTTCTCTTGCTCGATTTCTTGCCTAAAGTAGCGAGGAAATTGATTTTCTTTCCTTCTATCATGATGTCTTTAAGGATTTGTGTTCAATTTTGCGCCATCAAAGGAAAATTTTCATTGATTTGCTCTGACCTATTACCGGAGATCCATAGAGTCCTGCAATCTCAGCTGCTCCGCCCCCTTTCTCTGCCGCCGACGATAGTTGATTCATTGCACCAAAGCCTCAAGTCGATGTCTATTGAGGAGGATGAGGTTCCACTCACTTTACCGGATAGCCCGAGATTCAGAGTCTTTGATGGTAACTCAATTAGTTTATTAGGAAGATTGTTGAACCCTGATTGTCAGCCGATGGCTAAGATGATTGAGTACATGCCAACGGCATGGCGTGTTTATGGGAGAGTAAGAGGCATAGCTCTGTCAAGGGATAGGTTTCAGTTTATCTTCCAGCGGGAGGAAGATCTTGAGACTGTGCTCAAGGATCGCCCTTGGTCCTATAACCACTGGGCTATGGTCTTAGAAAGGTGGACTGCTGAGCCGCCACCAGACTTTCTTCGATACATGGAGATTTGGATCCGTATAAGGAATATTCCGATGAAGTTTTTCACGGGTGATACGATGCACATATTGGCCTCTGAAATTGGTCATGTTGAAGAAATAGCGTTTGATCCTAAGGTCTCCCACACGAAGGACTACATACGTGCTTTGATCACCTTTGATACGGAGAATCCTACTAAATCCTCTCGTAAGCTTACGGTGAGCAAGGAAGAAACAGTTTCCATTGAGTTTGAGTATGAAAGGATCCATAAGAAATGTTTCCATTGCTTGCGTCTGACTCATGAGAAGTTTAGGTGCCCAATATTGAAGAAAGGTTCTAAGTCAGTGCCTATAACTAAGTCAGGACCATCTAGTAGTGAGCAGTCTCCCCCCAGAAGTACATCGGTCATTGCTATGAATGATATTGTGGAAGGTCCTCCTGGTTTCCCTCCCCTGTTTTCAGAACTACATCCACAAGAGCGTAAAGCGGCCTTGCTTTACATTTCTCACTCAGATAAGACGGAGAGACAAGCCAGGATCATGAGAGTCAGACAAGCTATTGAGGACCAGAGTCAGTCTCATATGGTTATTCTCACGAGATTTACCTCAGATCTTGATAAAGGAAAGGGGCACGTCTTCTCCTATCCAGACCCAGATCATCTCCCTCGAGTCCATCTGAAACCTAGGGCGACTGCTTCGCTTACACTGTCGAAGGAGATAGATGTTCAAGAAGGATACTCTGAATCAGAATGCTCTGGTGCGGCAGTTACGTTAACTCCATCTATCTCTACGGGTTTTCAGATTGGTTTGTCTTCCAAGACACCATCTGCCGGTGATAGTAATGGTGTTAAGGGTGCTCGCCGCCGTCCTCCATCCTGGAAACGTAAAGCTCAAGCTGGAAAATCTTCTGCGAAAGCATCTCCGTCTTCTGAGATTACGATGCCACCGTTGGAGTCTGGTGGTAAACGTAAACCAGAAACTGTCTCAATGTCTCCATCCAAGAAAAGTTCGACTCCTACATCCATTTCGGTGGCTTCCAGTTTGAAGCCGCTGCTGCCCCAATGAGTGTATGGAGCTGGAACTGCCGAGGTGCAGGTAGCACTGAGGCAGTTCAAACCATCCGGGAAGTTCGTCGTCGCTTCTTTCCGGATATTATGTTCTTGATGGAGACTAAGCAAAAGTTTGAGTATATGGCAGGGTTTCAGAAGAGTTTGGGTTATGATAAAGTTTTTACTGTTGAGCCTCGAGGTTTGAGTGGAGGTTTGGCGGTTTTCTGGAAGGATAGTTACAACGTTGAGATTCTTTCTGGTGATAATAGGATCATTGATATGAAGGTGATATGTCGGTCTGTGTCCTTTTTCCTCTCCTGCGTTTATGGCGATCCGGTGAGGGCAAGGAGACAGGAAGTGTGGGATAGATTAACAGACATTGGTGTTAGAAGAGATGAAGCTTGGCTATTGACAGGTGATTTCAATGAACTGATGTCGAATGATGATAAGCTAGATGGTGCGGTGCGTGAGGAGTCTACTTTCTGGGGGTTTCGAAATATGGCTCTCTATTGCAAAATCAGAGAGTTAAGAAGCTCTGGGAATGTTCTTTCATGGCATGGCTGGCGTGATGAGGTTTGGGTTCAGTGTAGGCTGGACAGATGCTTTGGTAATGATGAATGGTTTAACTTATTTCCAAGATCGAGTGTTGATTATGGAGATATGTGGGGTTCTGATCATAGGCATTTGCTTATTGGATTTGCTCTGGAGCAAAGGGAGCTGAACAGGGGCAGATTCTACCTCGATAATAGAATGTTCTCGAAACCTGGCTTTGAGGAAACTATTGTCGAAGGTTGGGGTGCAATTGATGGGCCTGCGAGAGCCTTATGGATAGGATAACCAATTGTAGGAGAAGTATCTCGAGATGGAGGAAGTCCTCGGACCTCAACTCTCATGTGAGGATTCTCAGACTTAAAGCTGCTTATGAGGAGGAGATCGCTAAACTTTGGCCCTCACGTGTGGTTATGATGGGTCTTAAGCAGCAGCTTGCTGAAGCCTTTAGGGATGAAGAGCTGTTTTTGAGACAGAAATGCAGGGAAGAATGGCTGAGAGAAGGAGATCGCAATACTAAATACTTCCATAATGCGGTCAAGGGTCGCAAAGTGAAGAACAGAATCCTTATGCTTCTCGATGAATGGGGGAATGAGCACTTTTCTGAAGGTTCTAAAGGAGAAATTGCGGTGGAATATTTCCGGGATTTGTTCACTAGCTCCAACCCATTTGACCTGGAATCCCTTTTCTTGGATTTCCCTAGTCGTATCTCAGAGGAAATGAATGTAGGTCTTACAGATGCCGTGTCGTCTGAAGAGATTAAGCAAGCAGCAATGAGTGTTAATCGTGGGAGTGCTCCTGGTGAAGATGGTCTCACGGGCTCCTTCTACCATAGATACTGGCACATTGTTGGACCTACTATCTCCAAAGAAGTCTTGCAGTTTTTTGAGACGGCGGTTATTCCGGAAGGGTGGAATCATACTCAGATAAGTCTCATACCGAAAATCATCAGCCCGGTTCGAATGCAGGATATGAGGCCTATTAGCTTGTGTGGAGTGCAGTATAAGATTATTTCTAAGATTCTCTGCAATCGCATGAAGCGTATCCTACCAGCCGTGGTGTCTGAGACTCAAGGGGCCTTCGTTTCTGGTCGTTTAATATCAGATAATATCATTATTGCGCATGAGATGATTCATTCCTTGCATACTAATGAAAGAGTCTCAGAGGAGTTTATGGCCATCAAAACGGATATGTCCAAAGCATATGATAGAGTGGAATGGAGCTTTCTGGAGACGCTATTAGAAAGATTGGGTTTTGATCGTGTTTGGGTACGATGGGTGATGGCCTGTGTCAGTTCTGTCTCCTACTCAGTATTATTAAATGGTGGTTCTCATGGCTTCATTAAACCAGAACGAGGGCTGAGACAAGGGGACCCTCTGTCTCCGTTTTTGTTCATACTATGCGCTGAGACTCTTGTTAATTGCCTGAATAACGCGGCTGATAGAGGGAGGCTCCATGGTATCCAGATTGGCGCCTTGGGTCCCTCAGTTCATCATCTCCTATTTGCAGATGATAGTTTACTCATCTGTAAAGCAAACTCGGAAGAAGCGGCTGAGGTATTAGATTGTCTTAACAGATACGGAGATGCATCGGGTCAACGTATTAATTTGGAGAAGTCATCTATTATCTTTGGGACTAAGGTTGATGATGCAGTTAAAGCTGATGTCAAGTTGGTATTGGAAATAAACTCTGAAGGTGGTGATGGCACCTATCTCGGTCTTCCAGAGTGCTTTAGTAGGTCGAAGCGGCAGTTGCTGAGTTTCCTCCGCGACAAGCTTTAGGGCAGATTGAATGGGTGGTTTGCTAAGTCCCTTTCACAAGGCGGTAAAGAAATTCTCCTTAAGTCTATATGTTTAGCTCTGCCGATATATGCGATGTCATGTTTTCGTCTCCCTAAGGAGACTTGTGCTCGTCTCAGAAGTGCCATGATTGAATTTTGGTGGAGTAGTGGTTGCAATAGGAAGAAGATAGCTTGGGTGGCCTGGCAAAAACTGTGTAAATCCAAGGAGCTAGGAGGTTTGGGTTTCAAGGATTTGGAGAAGTTTAACCAGGCTTTATTAGCTAAGCAAGCAGCAAGGATTTTGAATAATCCTGATTCTCTGTTAGCAAGAGTGTTGAAGCAACGGTATTTCAAGACTCGAGATTTCCTTGATAGTGGCTTAGGGTCGAGGCCCTCATTTGCGTGGCGAAGTATTTTACATGGTCGGGAGCTTCTTACGCAGGGGCTGATGACTAAAATCGGTAACGGTGCAGTGACTAATGTATGGTGGGACCGTTGGATTCTGGATGGTGTTCCAAGAGCCCCTGATTATAGACAAGGATCGGTGGTTGATCTTACACTAAAGGTGGAAGACTTCATAGATCAACATTCTAGGTCCTGGAATAGAGCTCTTGTCTATGATACCTTTGCGCGGAAGGATGCTGATATCATTATGCAGTTGAAACCCAATCTAAACCGTGCAGATGAAATAGTATGGGGTTTAACAAAAAATGGTGTCTACTCCTCCAAGAGTGGATATGATTTGCTTGATACGGTAGAGGAGCTTTCTTCACCGGTTCCTACAATCATTCCTCCTGTTGAAAAGCAGCTTTGGCGAGCCTTGTGGAAAGCGAAAACAACTCCTAAGCTACGACATTTTCTTTGGCGTACCCTTTCAGGTGCCTTGGCGGTCAAGGTGAGATTAAGATCAAGAGGTATTCATCTAGATACGACCTGCTCTTCATGCAAAGATGCTCCTGAAGACATTGGTCATGTACTATTCCATTGTCGATTTGCGAAGGATGTATGGGATTTATCCTCTATTCCAATGCCTCCTTCGGGTGCATGGTCTCGATCTGTCTTCCTTAACTTGCATCACCTGATATCTTGCAGTAAGAAGACAAATCTGGCACCAGAGGCTGGTCATATATTTCCTTGGATTCTATGGCATATATGGAAGGCTAGAAACAACAAAGTTTTTAACAATTTGGATATGGACCGAGATACTCTCGAATTGGCAAAAACAGAATCGTTACTTTTGTTTGGAAGCGCAAAATTCTCAGAATCAGGGAATGGACCACACTCGGTTACCTGTACCAGCGGCAATCCCGACCATACCAGGTAGATGGTGTTTTACTGGATCCTGGAAAAATCAGGATATATATTCAGGACAAGGATGGTATAGTACTCTGGAAGGTTATGATGGACTAATGGGAGCAAGGAATACAAGAGCGAGTCAGTCGCCACTACACTCAGAGATAGAGGCTCTCATATGGGCAATGGAATGCATGAGGAACCTTAGATAGTTCCGGGTTACTTTTGAAAATCAATGTAGAAGATATATACGTATGGACTTGTTCAACACCAAAATCTTCTATAAATTGAACTCCTTTTCTCACAAGTTTCTCACATCTTCATTGGAACCAAAAAAAAAACAAAGAGATTAACAATAATTAATCCTTATTTTCTTCAGAATCTATATATATAAAAAAAATGTTTGTCTCCCTCCTGTTGCGCCACCTCACCATCCAGATCACAAAGTCGAGTCCTGGAGTGTCGACACGTGTCCCGCTTGCCAAAACGCAACACTTCATTTAATGCAAGTTGTCGCACCTATCTTCGCTTTTCGACATGATTTCTTAACTTCTTGAATATATTTTTATGCTAATTTTTTGCATTACTTATATTTTAAAACCATTTTCAGTGTTTGTGAATGGAAAGTTCTGCAAGGATCCAAGGATCGTTAACGCAGATGACTTCTTTTCATCGGTACTCAACAGACCTGGAAATTTAAATAACGCTGTTGGGTCCAATGTGACAACCGTCAATGTTGACAACCTTGGAGGATTGAACACCCTTGGAATCTCACTTGTTCGTATAGACTATGCACCCAACGGTCAGAACCCACCTCACACTCACCCACGTGCCACTGAGATCTTGGTTGTCCAACAAGGAACCTTGCTTGTAGGGTTTGTCTCTTCAAACCAAGATGGAAACCGTCTTTTCGCCAAAACGCTCAATGTTGGTGATGTATTTGTGTTTCCAGAAGGACTCATCCATTTCCAGTTCAACCTAGGACGAACTCCAGCGGTTGCAATCGCTGCGTTGAGCAGCCAAAACGCAGGTGTTATCACGATTGCTAACACAGTGTTTGGCTCTAACCCAGCTATAGACCCGAATGTTCTTGCAAGGGCATTCCAGATGGATGCCAATGTCGTCAGGGATTTACAAAATAGGTTCTAATAAAATAAGAATTGTCGTATTTGGAATTGGTTTATATTACGTTCTTTCTTCAGAATAATGATTACCAAATCAGCCTGATGTATGATGTATGATGTTGTTTGCTTGTTTCTATCTTACCTGAAGTTTTTCAGTGAATAAATAATCTTGTTCCAAAAGGTCAGGTGGCTAATTAGTTTAGAACTTTATATTAGTATTGAGCATGTTGTGCCTAAGGTTCATGAGGCTTTAAACAAACAGTAAACTAAGTCTTCTGAAACTAATATATAATTATGATTTATAAATGTATATAAATAGTTAGAAAATAATAAATATTTTTTGTATCATTAATAACTTTTTCACTAGGTTCCATAATTCTTTTCCAGAAAACTTAATCAGCATTGGCTATATTTAGTAGAAATTAACTAATCAGACTCATCTGAACTAAATCTTGTTGCACAATCAGTCATTCAGAAACTTCCAACATATTATTAGGTAATATGATGTTTGGATAACTGGTTGAGTACCTATAACCACAATTAAATGGCTTAAATATTTCAAGAAAAAATTCTCCTGCATCTAAGTTTATTTTTTAAATAAAAAACTCCATATATTATTAAGCATTTTTCAAGAGGTTGGCCTCGGGAGTCATCCAACTTGGAAGATGAGTGTTTACATGGGTGAATGGTAAACCATGAGAATGAGCTCGTTTTGCAATGCTATTGGTTCGAAATTTCAGAGAACGATGAATAAAAGATATGGAGAAATAAGTAAACATAGAGAATGAAACGAAACTTATCAAATTCAGACAACAAGGATGGCCGGTCATCTTTTTTTTTTCTAAGAGATTGACTAGTTGTAGGCAGTCGGTCTCGGAGGTCATCAAAAATAGTTCAGCCGAATATATAGGGAATTTCATGGTCCACAGCAGTGCTTGGAACTCTGCATGTACAGGAGTTAAGCCTCGGTTACTAGAACCATAAATCGCCGTCTCATCCTCGGATATCAAGACCAGCCCTCCACCGAAGTAAATGTCGTTTTTGTGCCAGGAGGCACGACTGCAGGAGCCCCGAGCAGTGGGGGTTGAGGGATAGATGAGGTATCTTCTTCATCATCTTTAATCTACTATCTGGGCCAGACGCCAACTTTCTGCCTCAGATGATGCAATCTGGATAGTTTTCAAAGGGGAAACTTCCTTTCCGTTGAAATTTTTTCCGTTTCAAACTTTCAAGATGTACCATATGATCCAAGGCACAAAGGCAAGGAGAGAACCCAGAACTCCTGATTCTGTTATGCGCCATAGAAGGTGATCAAGGTTGTTATATATCGAAATGCAGAATAACCATTGAGATTGAGAAATGTTTCGATAGTGCCCAAGCTTGGACGAGAAAGAACATTAATTCAAAGAGTATATGTTTACGTGTTTCCTCTTCTGCGCCACAGCGTGGACAGGTACTGTCAGTGCCGCAATGGTGGTCAGAGAGCGAACTGCAAACCGGAACATAATTGGATATCGCTTGCCAAAAAAATGCTTGATCTTCTTGGTTGTCTTGATTAACCATACTTTGGCTTTCAGGCCAGTGGTGCTAGGTTATATGATTTGATCCGGTTCAAATACTTCTATTGTTTCCATAGCTAGGTCATATCCTGATTTGAAGCTCCTGATTTGGTGAGGTTCCAATAGAAGCTGCTGAGTCGGGGTGTGCGCGAGGGTCTGGCTGCGGATGAGTGGAATGTCGTGAGGAACCAGCAGTTCCTGTAAAGTTTCAAGTATCCATTCCTAAGCAAGGATGGTTTTATCAAATAAATGCGCTGGTTTAAAAAAATTATAAAATAAAAATATTAAATTATAAGTATAACATTTTTAGAAGTTAACAAACAATAAATTAAAAGTACTCATTGTGGAGATGGTGGTATGGTCCCTTGTTGCTTAATGAAACAATAAAACCAAAACAACAAAAAATCACCAAGCTCACATTTGACATTTTTCAAGTCAGCTCTACAACGCATGCAATTTGAAAGATTATTAAAATCGTCACGTATAATTATGAACAATCTTATTATCAAATAGACCTTTGCGGTCGCTTGTATAACTGAGTTGTTATAATAACTCTGTGATTGCCAATGCCATCACTTGGCATTTGAAACTTTAAGTACATGGTCTTTTCAATTAGCCATATAATTTTGTTTATTTTGTGCATTTTAAGATATCTTTATAAATAAAGTTGACATATCTACCTTCTGAGGCGTCCACATCAGCATTCAGCATGGGGCAAATTGTGCCACCTGTCCTTATATTTTAACTCTCCGTATATGTCGCTGTATTTGTTGGGCGCTAATTAACTTTACAAACCAGGCCCATTGCTTATTAGGGCTTCGTTCGCTTACGCATACAGAGGTTCTGATTCGAGTTCAAGCGACGTGTCTCTTTCTCCATTCCTCCGAGCAAAGCCTATGTAACGTCTCCCATTTTTGGCTATCATCTCCATTAATCCAAGCTTCAATGTCGTTCCACCACTCCTCCCAGTCTCTCGCATTTAAACTTCCTCATCATCCTCAAACGTAACCGTTCAGAGCTCCTTCTATAAATGGGTTCCTTGCAAGCGATGAACATCTTCACTACTATGAAATCCAAAAAGTCAAACTATGTCAAGCATCAACTTCTACCACGGCGAATTTGGGCACTCATCTTGCCGATTAGAATTCAGGACGCCTGGAGAAATCGGTTCCCTGGAAACCTCCACAGTTAATGTTACCTTATCCTCGAGCACCATCCAGAGTTCGAGAGAATTGTAATGCGTCAGAACGATGGCATCGTCACGCCTCAAACCAATAGTTTAACCTCCCACTTTTTCTTTGAAAACTTCTTCGGCTTTCAATTCTCATGATGTTTTCTTTTTGTTTTTAGGGTTGTTGCAGACTGGGTGCTCCGTGGTACCAGATGATTATATTAGAGCAGATCTTAATTGGTCTCCTCTGTTGACTGATTTCTTAGAAATTTTTAGCGCTCTCCGCCGTAAAGTCTACGATCACCGAAGGTTTTTTTTTCATTACCCAAATCTCTAAACTCTCAGTTTATCTTAATATTTGATGAACACTCTATGAATATTGAATAGAGAATGACCATTTATCTTAAGAGTGTTTTAGATCTACTTTTCTTAAAGTGTTGTGTTTTTGACCTTGCTTATGTTATTGCTATGAACCTTAACAAGAAAAGTGAAGTACTTTCAGTCTCGGGTTTAGTGGACTCGAGAATAAGGTAAACGTCATTGTGTCAGTTTATATTCTAAAGCAAATGTTTACGGGACCTTACATAGAATTTCAACGTGTTGGACACACTCTTCTGTTGAACCATGAGTGCGTCCTTTTCTTATTCTCTTCCTTAAACCATGTAATTTCTTATGGAATGTCCTTAATGTTATATTTGATGGTGTGTTTTCAATCTTACTTTTCTAGCTTTCATGTGACATGTGCTTTTTCCCTTGCTGGAAGAGCATGACTGCTGCAATCTATGTGAGGATGTTTTTCACGGATATAGAAAGAAACGTTGGGATGCTACGAATCCAGATTTGATTTAAACATCCCCTAGCTGGTCAATGGTTGCCATCCTCACTTGATTGCTCCTAAGGAAGGTTACCATCGTCTCATTGAGTCTTCTATTGTATTCATGGGAGGCCCTTCTGAGGTATATGTTACATTGTGCCGTCTCTAACTTACACCTTTGATATTAAATGAATCAGCAACCTAACAAAAACATGCAATAACCATCTTTCCTTTTTTTGGTGTGTCTAATATTTTCAGTCTCATGCGATCCTCTTGAAGGATATGGACAAGTCTGTGATTGATATGTCATATGTCCTCCCCTTCTGTTAGTAATATATATACTATCTCCCAGGTGTAACTTACTTTGGTCCATTGTTATAAAATTATTGAACATGTGCATGAATTAAATTAATACCTATCTATGAAAGTGTAGGTTACAAACGCTGCCTTTCGAAAAATGTGGGAGGAAAGTAAGAAAGCAACACTGCTGGTGGACCGAAGAGTGTAACGCGGCCATTGGACAAATGTGGGAGGAAAGTAAGAAATCAACACTGCTGGTGGACCGAAGAGACCTTTAGGTTGCATAATTTTTGTAAGATGATCTACTCTGGAAAACAACATGCCGTGTTGTTTTAATAAAACATCACAAAGTTTGTTCTGCTGCCTCTTTGTTTGTGTTCGTTTTTGGCCATCACCTCATATGCATGAGTTCTTGACATTAAGTATATTTGTTTAGTTATGTAGAGAAATTTACTCTTTTGGTGTTATTAAATCATTTTATTATTCGAACCGGAACAAACAAAAAAAGTCATCTACTCAGTCTCTCACGGAAGCTATTTATAAAGCATCAAACCATTTATAAATAGAAAGAAAACAGAGACAAATCAAAACGTTTCTGAGGTGTTCGATATAACTACAAATTCCATCTTACTAAGAAGATATTAATACAATTTTCATCTTACTAAGAAGATATAAGTAAGGAAGAAACCTATTAAATATAAAATTGAGTGAATACTTTGACTTTTTCAAGTAACAAAAAAAAACATAGGCCACTTTTCCAAATGATGAAAGCTCAGAGAGCTACTATTGCCTTCATTAAATCATTATGGAGCCAATTCTCTATCCATGAAGAACAAGTCTTGAGACGGGCGCAGGCGCACATTCAAAAGTTAACTTTTTCTGGGGTGACTAAAAATTATATGATTTAAATTAAAAATAAAACATTTATTCATTTATAATAATTTTAAATAATTTTATATTAAAACTATGAAAATACACATAAATTAAGTTTATAAGAAACTATTATATTAGTTATTTCATAAAGAATTGACAAATATATATATGGGTGAGTAAAAATTATATTATTCAAATTAAAAATAAAGAATTTATTCATTTATAATAATTTTAAATAATTTTATATTAAAACTATGAAAATACACATAAATTAAGTTTATAAGAAACTATTATATTAGTTATTTCATAAAGAATTGACAAATATATATATGGGTGAGTAAAAATTATATTATTCAAATTAAAAATAAAGAATTTATTCATTTATAATAATTTTAAATAATTTTATATTAAAACTGTGAAAATACACATAAATTAAGTTTATAAGAAACTATTATATTAATTGTTTCATAAATAATTGACATAATATACAGTATTAGATTTAATATTTGTATATTACTATTAAATTTACATAAAAACAAAAAAAAAAGATTTTATATTTGTATATTACTATTAGATTTATAGTATTAGATTTAATATTTGTATATTACTATTAAATTTTATATTTTACATAAAAACAAAAAGACATGATTTTTTATTTACTTATGACATATGTGTTTTTTTTTAAACGGAAGCATGATTCTAAAAATGGAATGTTAGGCTTCTAACGGCTTTTAAAAAGAATATTTTGGAAGTGTTTTAGAAGGGAAATTCCATAAACCTCGTTCCGATTCCGATTCCGAAGCGGGAATTAGACGTCTGATGAAACTTCCGTGGCTGAAACCAAAAAATCCATCATATAAGACCCCATTATTTTCAATATATATATATATATATATATATATGACCCCTACAGTTTCAAATCACATTAAATATATGAGAATTATACTTAGGTTTAGCATAAAATTAAATATATTCAGTGTAATATTTTTTTTATATAAATAACAGATACACAGGACTTGAAAATATTCCAAATTGTTTGGCCATCAATAGATCTATTAAAATTACATGTATATAAAAATAAAATTTCAATGCATAAAAATTTATATAATTAGGTTGTAAATATTAATATAAGCTTAACCATTTCAATAGATTTATATTTTACAGCCAAAAAATATTGATCAAACTAAATGAAATATAATAAAAAGGGTTAATACATCCTTTCAAAATATAAAATATTTTATAATATACAATTTTAAAGTATTGGTGATTTGAAAAAATACTTTTGTTTTGATTGACCACTTCCAGAATATAAGATCAATTATTACAAAGTCATAGCAAACAACAGAAACTAATACCTGAAGTTGTAAAATATTTTATGTGAAGATTAATACGACTTTCATTCATATATTTAAATTTTACTAACTATTTCATTTATCTAAACCTCATAATAAATGACATAGGAATTAAAACTAAAATAAAAATAGGTTATAATTTTGACAAATAGTTTATAAAATGATAATAAATTTTGATAAATTCACTAAAATACATTTTAATATATAAAATATATATTTAAATTATTGTAAAAATCCGCGCGTAGCGCCGGTAAACCACTAGTTACTAACATAAACATGGTAGAACAGAATGTTTTAAATAACTCCCAACATAATTACAACTTCAAGGATGCCGATGTAATCAACATCTTACCATTTCAAACTTCTAGATAATGAAAGCTACAATTTAACATGGCAACAATATAATAATTTAAATGGCAACCAACATAATACGACTTTCAGAGAACACGGTTGAATAAGTTTTACCAATTCAGATCTTAGATGATTAAAGCTACATGTTGGAGTTCTTTAGATTAAGGAATCAATGTAGCAGATATATACGTATTGACGTGTTCAACACACAAAATCTTCTATAAATTGAACTCCTTTTCTCACAAGTTTTTCACATCTTCATTGGAACTAAAACCAAGAGAGTAACAATAATTAATCCTTATTTTCTTCAGAATATACTATATACACATACACTTGGCAATGAAGAGTCTCTCTTGTATTGCAGTTCTATCTCTCTTGGCTTTGACACTTCCATTAGCCATTGCTTCTGATCCAAGCCCCCTTCAAGATTTCTGCGTTGGCGTCAATACACCAGCAAGTGGAGGTATGCATGATTTCTTAACTTCTTGAATATATTTTTATGCTAATCTTTTGCATTACTTATATTTTAAAACCATTTTCAGTGTTTGTGAATGGAAAGTTCTGCAAGGATCCAAGGATCGTTAACGCCGATGACTTCTTTTCCTCAGTACTCAACAGACCTGGAAATGTAAATAACGCTGTTGGGTCCAATGTGACAACCGTGAATGTTAACAACCTTGGAGGATTGAACACCCTTGGAATCTCACTTGTTCGTATAGACTATGCACCCAACGGTCAGAACCCACCTCACACTCACCCACGTGCCACTGAGATCTTGGTTGTCCAACAAGGAACCTTGCTTGTAGGGTTTGTCTCTTCAAACCAAGATGGAAACCGTCTTTTCGCCAAAACGCTCAATGTTGGTGATGTATTTGTGTTTCCAGAAGGACTCATCCATTTCCAGTTCAACCTAGGACGAACTCCAGCGGTTGCAATCGCTGCGTTGAGCAGCCAAAACGCAGGTGTTATCACGATTGCTAACACAGTGTTTGGGTCTAACCCAGCTATAGACCCGAATGTTCTTGCAAGGGCATTCCAGATGGATGCTAATGTCATCAGGGATTTACAAAATAGGTTCTAATAAAATAAGAAATGTCGTACATGGAATTGCTTTATATTACGTTCTTTCTTCAGAATAATAATTACAAAATCAGTATGATGTATGATGTTGTTTGTTTGTTTTTATCTTAACTGAAGTATTTTCAGTGAATAAATAATCTTGTGCCAAAGGTCAGGTGGCTAATTAGTTTAGAACTTTATATTAGTATTGCGCATGTTGTGCCTAAGGTTCATGAGGCTTTAAACAAACAGTAAATGCTGTCTTCTGAAACTAATATGTAATTATGATTTATAAATTTATATAAATAGTTAGAAAATAATAAAGATTTTTTGTATCATTAATAACTTTTTCACTAGGTTCCAAAATTCTTTTCCAGAAAACTTAATCAGCATTGGCTTTAGTAGAAATTAACTAATCAGACTCATCTGAACTAAATCTTGTTGCACAATCAGTCATTCAGAAACTTCCAATATTTTATTAGGTAATATGATGTTTCGGTAACTGGTTGAGTACCTATAACCACAATTAAATGTCTTAAATATTTCAAGAAAAAATTGTCCAGCATCTAAGTTTTCTTTTTTTTTTAAATCAAAAGCTCCATATATTATTAAGAAGTTTTCCTGAGGCCAACCTCAGGAGTCATCCAACTTAGAAGATGAGTGTTGACATGGAAGGATGGTAAACCATGAGAATGAGTTCGTTTTGCAATGCTATTGGTTCGAAATTTCAGAGAACGATGAATAAAAGATATGGAACAATAAGTTAACATAGAGCGAAAGAGATGAAACTTATCAAATTCAGCCAACAAGAATGGCCGGTCGTCTTTTTTTTTCTTCTAAGAGATTGACTAGTTGTACGCAGTCAGTCTCGGAGGTCATCACAAATAGTCCAGCCCAATAGGGAATTTCATGGTCCACAGCAGTGCTTGGAACTCTGCATGTAGAGCAGTTAAGACTCGGTTACTAGAACCAACCATAAATCGCCGTCTCATCCTAGCTCGGACATCAAGACCAGCCCTCCACCAAAGTAAATGTCGTTTTTGTGCCAGGAGGCACGACCGCACGAGCATCGAGCCCGAGCAGTGGGGGGGGGG
>NC_027755.1:13428018-13429984 GCF_000695525.1 Brassica oleracea var. oleracea
GGGGGGGGGGGGGGGGGGTGGGGGTTGAGGGATAGATGAGGTATCTTCATCAGCATTCTTTAATCTACTATCTGGGCCAGACGCCAACTTTCTGCCTCAGAGGATGCAATCTGGATAGTTTCCGAGGGGGAAATTTCCTTTTCGTTGAAATTTTTTTCCGTTTCGAACTTTCTAGATGTACCATATGATCCAAGGCACAAAGGCAAGGAGAGAACCCAGAACTCCTAACTCTCTTGCCGCCATAGAAGGTGATCAAGGTTGCTATATATCGAAGTGCACGAGAATAACCCCTGAGAATGAGAAATGTTCAATAGTGCCTAAGCTTGGACGAGAGAGGACATTAATTCAAAGAGCATATGTTTACGTGTTTCCTCTTCTACGCCACAGCGTGGGCAGGTACTGTCAGTGCCGCAATGGTGGTCAGAGGGCGAACTACAAACCGGAACATAATTGGATATCGCTTGC
The DNA here is from genome assembly GCF_000695525.1 of Brassica oleracea var. oleracea. Classification (NCBI taxonomy): domain Eukaryota; kingdom Viridiplantae; phylum Streptophyta; class Magnoliopsida; order Brassicales; family Brassicaceae; genus Brassica; species Brassica oleracea. Next base: position 13,428,484 of record NC_027755.1, read on the forward strand.
CAAAAAAATGCTTGATCTTCTTGGTTGTCTTGATTAACCATACTTTGGCTTTCAGGCCAGTGGTGCTAGGTTATATGATTTGATCCGGTTCAAATACTTCTATTGTTTCCATAGCTAGGTCATATCCTGATTTGAAGCTCCTGATTTGGTGAGGTTCCAATAGAAGCTGCTAAGTCGGGGTGTGCGCGAGGGTCTAAGGCTGCGGATGAGTGGAATGTCGCGAGGAACCAGCAGTTCCCGTAAGGTTTCAAGTTTCCATTCCTAAGCAAGGATGGTTTTATCAAATAAATGGGCTGGTTTAAAAAAATTATAAAATAGAAATATTAAATTGTAAGTACAACATTTTTAGAAGTTAACAAACAAGAAAATTAAAAGAACTCATTGTGGAGATGGTGTTATGGTCCCTTGTTGCTTAATGAAACAATAAAACCAAAACAACAAAAAATCACCAAGCTCACATTTGACATTTTTCAAGTCAGCTCTACAACGCATGCAATTTGAAAGATTATTAAAATCGTCACGTATAATTATGAACAATCTTATTATCAAATAGACCTTTGCGGTCGCTTGTATAACTGAGTTGTTATAATAACTCTGTCATTGCCATCACTTGGCATTTTAAACTTTAAGTCTTTAAGTACATCGTCTTTTCAACTAGCCATATAATTTTCTTTATTTTGTGCATTTTAAGATATTACTAACATAAATATGGTAGCAACAGAATGTTTTAAATAACTCCCAACATAATGAAAGATAATGAAAGATACTTCAAGGATGCCGGTGTAATCAACATCTTACCATTTCAAACTTCTAGATAATGAAAGATACAATTTAACATGGTAACAATATAGTAATTTAAATGGCAACCAAACATAATACGACTTTCAGAGAACACGGTTGAATAAGTTTTACCAATTCAAAATTTAGATGATTAAAGCTACACTGGGGGAGTTCTCTAGATTAAGGAATCAATGTAGAAGATATATACGTATGGACTTGGTCAACACCAAAATCTTCTATAAATTGAACTCCTATTCTCACAAGTTTCTCACATCTTCATTGGAACCAAAAAAAAAAAAACAAAGAGATTAACAATAATTAATCCTTATTTTCTTCAGAATCTATATATATAAAAAAAATGTTTGTCTCCCTCCTGTTGCGCCACCTCACCATCCAGATCACAAAGTCGAGTCCTGGAGTGTCGACACGTGTCCCGCTTGCCAAAACGCAACACTTCATTTAATGCAAGTTGTCGCACCTATCTTCGCTTTTCGATCAGCCGTATTTTTTTTTGGGCCTTTTGTTTGTTCGATTCAACCGGCCCATAGACCAACCACACTGCCTGAGATATGTCACAATCACAACATAAAGAGATCAAAACACACACAAGCCCGGAATCTCTCAAATCATAAAAGTTTTTTTCTAAACACCATAAAAGTTTCTCTTTGCATAAACATTCAAAACCCCTAATGCCGATTCATCAAAACAAAAACAAAAAAAA
>NC_027755.1:13430076-13431112 GCF_000695525.1 Brassica oleracea var. oleracea
ATTGGATATGAACAACGGAAGAGGCTGAGGAAAGATTACCGCTGTCTGCTCGCCGCCGTCCTTCCCGCTGAAGCCTCCACCGCCGGCGGCTTCTTCTCCATCCTCCTTCGTCAAAGTTTCAACCTTTGAAAATCTATAGTTTATCTTCTGAACAATAGCCACCAGATGCTTCAATCTGCAATAGATAACAAACAAACAACATCAAAAGTTAAAAACTTTGTGAGACTGTAACGAAACTGTTTTAGTAGGCAACAATGAACATCTAATAACTATCCAACTTACTGAGGTTGCTGGGATGGAAAGAAACGTCGGAAAAGTCACGGCGAGGAGCCTCCTCCGTCAGGCTTCATGTCCAACCTCCTCCACCACCAACAAAAACAAATCTGAATCAAAACTGACACACATACAGACACAGACATAGAGAGAGAGAGTTATCCGTGAGGGAGGTCCGGCACGAGAGAGAGTGATATTAGGAGTTTTCAAGGCTCCTAAGACAAATGTTGTAGTATAAATGATTGTCGAACCAATTCTAAGGGATTTCAAGCACTGAGAATGCAAGTACTTACTTAATCTAAGTGCAACCGATGATTTTAAAGGTTTTCTAAACTAATGATTATTACTAATGCAGTTTCAGAATAATAAAAACGGCAAATGAGTTGACTTTCTTAACTAAGGAAATGAGAACTCATGGGCATAGGAATTAGACCTTGGGTGATCAAGTTTCGAACTAAGGATGGCAAACGAACAATCAAACTATCAACCTTAAGCTTAGACACGATTCTAAACAAACTCTATGTCTAGATGAATGTTCATTTACTAACACATTTCAAACAACAAATGTCTTCGGTTGAATAATATGGAAGCAATCATTACTAACAGGTCTAAGGCTATCTTAGCACTTCTAACAACAAATGTCTTTGGCAAAATATGCTAAAAGCTTAGAAGAGTTGTTTCAGGCATTTCATCGAACACCTTTTGGGTGGGAAATGCCTAAAGATCAACTTTTGAGAAGCTAACTCAGAAGATGCATTATGAT
>NC_027755.1:13435447-13436751 GCF_000695525.1 Brassica oleracea var. oleracea
CCTAGTCTATTTTACCACAATCAAGCAAGAAAATGACCAAATTTCGATTTTCAAATTCTTTGGTTCATGGACCTACGAATTTGAATTTAAAAACACAATATCTTGCTTTGGATGAAAGGAAATGAGGAATGGGTGGTGAGGAATAGACTGTTGGGGCGAAAGCTTAGATTTAGAAACAAGAACTAGGAGATTTGGCTGAGAATTGAGAAAGTTAGGAGATTTTTTGTCTGAGTTTGTTTGAGAGAGTATGAGTGTTTGTGAGAGGAACGGAGAGTGAAAGAGATGAAGGTCGGGGGTATGGGTAGGTCTAGGGTCGTCCGGTTAGGTTTAGGGATGGTTAACTCGAATTAAACCGGACAAAATCGAAGAGGGACTTACATGGACCGGCTCGGGAGCGACCTGGAGTGGTCGCTCTGATAGGTCGCTCCGTGTCGCAGTAAAAGCGACCGACCTCACGTGGTCGCTGCGTCACGTCGCTCCCAGCGACAGAAAACGGGAGCGACCTCACGTGGTCGCTGCGAGATGTCGCTCCGAGAGCATTTTTCGAGCCTCGGAGACAGAAAACGCGAGCGACTTAGCCGAGTCGATCTGATCACGTCGCTCCCAGCGACAGAAAACGCGAGCGACCTCACGTGGTCGCTGCGAGACGTCGCTCCCAGAGCGCTTTTCGAGCCTCGGAGACAGAAAACGCGAGCGACTTAGCCGAGTCGATCTGATCACGTCGCTCCCAGCGACAGAAAACGCGAGCGACCTCACGTGGTCGCTGCAAGACGTCGCTCCCAGAGCGACTCTCGAGCTCCGGACCCCGAATATGCAAGCGACTTGGACCAGTCGCTCTGATCACGTCGCTCCCAGCTGGAGCGACCTCGTGGCGTCGCTGCGGAACCTCACTCCTACGCTCGAGTCCTTGCCTTGACCGGATCGATGAACCACCTGAACACAACTTCAACACTTTCCCTTCTTTTTTTTTATGAAATATGATGAAAATGATGCATGACTCAATGAAACAACATCAAAGCAAACATGATCAAATACTTGGTACCTTTTGATGTTAAAAGTTTTCAAGGCTCCTAAGAAAAATGTTGTAGTATAAATGATTGTCGAACCAATTCTTGGAGTTGAATCTCCATCTTCCTCAGGTGCATCAGCCATGTAGAGCTTAACCCTTTGCCCATTGACTGTGAAGTCTCTTCCATCAGTACTCCACAAAACTATTGCTCCATATGGCTTAACCTCTTTGACCTTGAAAGGGCCGGACCACCTTGACTTAAGCTTTCCTGGAAACAACTTCAGTCTTGAGTTGT
>NC_027755.1:13437146-13441164 GCF_000695525.1 Brassica oleracea var. oleracea
ATGGTAAGGAGTTGCAACCTTGTGCTTAACACCGTTCTTCCTGAGAAGTCCCTCAAGCAGTTTGTTGATGAAATGAGACCCTCCATCACTGATTACAACTCTTGGAACTCCGAACCTTGGAAAGATGGTGCTCTTGAACATCTTGATTACCACTCTTGCATCATTGGTGGGACTTGCAATAGCTTCCACCCATTTTGAGACATAATCAACAGCTACCAGGATGTACTTGTTGCCATGTGATGATGGAAATGGCCCCATGAAGTCAATACCCCACACATCAAGCACTTCAACTTCAAGGATTGGATTCTGAGGCATCTCATTCCTCTTGGTGATGTTTCCCCTCCTTTGGCATGAATCACACCTTGAAACAAAGTCTTGTGTGTCCTTGAACACGTGTGGCCACCAGAATCCAGCTTGTAACACCTTAGCAACAGTCTTGAAGGTAGCAAAGTGGCCTCCATAATATGATCCATGACACTGTGTAAGGATCCCATCAATCTCCTCATTAGGAACCTCTCCTATAAAGTTGATCTTTGTAGAGAATGTAGAGGTAGGGCTCATCCCAATAGTATCTCTTCACATCCTTGTAGAACTTCTTCTTGGCATAACCCACAAGATTCAAAGGTTCTTTTCCTGTGGCTAGGTAATTCACCAAATCAGCATACCAAGGTTCTTTCTCTTCTGTTGCCTTGACTTCTTCTTTTTTTTTTTCTGAAAGAATTTTAAATTTATTCAAATAAAAAAAACCTTTGTACAGAGTGTTTTACTGCCTCATTTTTACAAGTAGAAAATTCCTAAGAACATACTACTATCCTTTATCCTCTTCCAAACCAAGCCTCCATAGTCTTCTCATGTTTTCCTCCAGCTCTTCTTCTAATTGATGAGATTCTGTTTCTGATTAGCTTATCAATCCTAGCTATCAGACAGGACGCAGGCAGTGAAGATTCCCCTGCTCTTCTAACATTTCTCTCATGCCAGATTGCATAGGCCACAGCTTGAAAGCAATATCTCAGTAGCATAGTCACTATCCTCCCCTGTATACCATTTGCTACCACTTTAAAAACATCCAACCATTTATAACATCTCCTTCTTCCCATCATTTCTTTAATCGTCTCCTGCCATACTTCTTTTGAATATGAGCATTCAAAGAATAAATGATCTCTGCTCTCCTCCATCGTTTTACACAGCAAACAAGTAGAGTCTGCCTGTGGATTCCATCTTTGAATCCTGTCTCCTGTCGCCAATCTGTTAAGAGTGGCCAACCAAATAATAAAAGAGAACTTTGGAGTAGCTTCCGAAAACCAAACTCCCTTTGACCATGAAACTTTAGGAGACTGTACCCGAACAAGATTCCATGTTTGCGAAGTGAGGAAACCTTCTCTAAACTCTCCATTCTCCCTCTTCCAAAGACAAATATCATCATTGCTATTAAGACCTCTATTTTTTAGAGCCAGAACTTCCTGCTCTATCAACCTCAGAGTATTTACTCTATGTCTTCTAGCTCTATACATCTGAATAGCTCCTTCTACTGTAGTATTAAGAGGAATACCAAGATCCATACTACCTCTTTCCCCTGTTAACTCTATTAGATTTCCCAAGGGCGACCAGTTATCATACCAGAATGAAGTACTAGATCCGCTATTTACCTCCATTTTCGTTAACTGCATTGCCAAAGGCCTAAGATGTAATAGTTTCTTCCACATCCAAGACCCCAGACTGCTCTTCACCTTCACACTCCAGAATGACCCATTTCGAATAAGATACTTCCAAATCCATTTAACCCACAAAGAAGATCGCGTTGATAGAATCCTCCAAATCAGTTTAAAGCAAGCTACTCTGTTTGCAACACTTAGGTTTTTTAGACCTAGACCACCTTCATCCTTCGGTTTGCAAACATCTACCCACGCTACCTTTGCTTTCTGTGTGGAGAGGATCGGTCCTGACCAAAGGAAAGCTGCACAGATACTGTTTATTTCTTCAATACACTTGTTTGGCAATCTGTAAGCCGACATCCAAAAGTTTGTTATACTATATAACACAGACCCTATAAGCTGAAGCCTCCCCGCAAAAGTTAAGTGTCTTGCAGTCCAAGAAGTAATCCGACTTCTTATTCTTGCAATGAGAGGGCTATAATCTTGCGCATTCATCTTTTTTGTAAGCAGAGGAAGACCTAGATACCTGACCGGTAATGCACCAGATTCAAAAGGGAACTGCTCCAATATTTCTTCACTCTCTTCAGTATTAACCCCAGCCAGATAAAGCGTTGATTTCTCAAGGCTTATGTTGAGACCCGAGAGCTTTGCGAACTCCTTAAAAACTGCAAGAATCTCTTCTATAGATCCTTTCTTTCCATCTGAGAAGACCAACACATCATCAGCAAAACATATATGAGTTAAACTCAGCTCCTTGCAATAAGGGTGATATCCAATTCTCCTCTCAGTGGCTGCTTTATCCAATAATTTTGATAGTACTTGCATACATATCACAAACAAATAAGGAGACAGAGAACATCCTTGGCGCAAACCTCTCTTGCTATTAAAATAGCCTGCTAATTCTCCATTCACCTGTATAGAGAATGAAGCTAACTCTATACACTTCTTTATCCATATAATAAACTTCTCAGGGAAATTAAGAGCTTCAAGCACTTTCAACAAGAAAGACCATTGGACCGAATCAAAGGCTTTTGAAACATCTATCTTTACTGCACATCTCGCTGACACTGATTCCTTGTGATAACTCTTCACTAGTTCAGATGCAAGCAGCACGTTCTCCATAAGTAATCTATCTTTCACAAAAGCCGATTGGTTTAAAGAGATAAACAGAGGAAGCAACCCTTTCATGCGATTAGCTAACAACTTTGATATTACCTTGTATATTACGTTGCAGCACGAGATTGGTCGGTAATCTTTCATAAAGATAGCATCATTCTTCTTAGGTATCAGCGCCAAAATTGTTGAGTTGATTCCCTTTGGCAGAAAACCCTTATCAAAAAAGGATTGTATTGCAGTGACAAAATCCCTCCCTATGACTGTCCAAGATGCTTTAAAAAATTCGCTTGTGTACCCATCTGGCCCTGGAGATTTGTCAGAAGCCATTGAGAAAACCACCTTCCTCACTTCCTCTGCTGTGACTACTCTCATTAAATTGCTTCTATCCTCTTCCGAACATTCATAGTTGAGAAGTGTTTTAAGCTCCTCTTTTCTAGCTCCACCATACTCATCAGGGACGTGAGTTAGGAAGTTGAAAAAATGCTCTACTGCTTCTTTTTTTATCTCTTCTTGGTTATCTGCAACTGTTCCATCCACTCTCTTGATCTCTCTAATAGAATTCCGAATCTCCCTCACTTTAGAAGCTCTATGATAGCTCTTGTTATTCCCATCTCCTACATCCAACCAATGAATTTTTGCCCTTTGACTCATTACTCTTTCCTCCAGGTTTGAAAGGAAAATCCATCTTCTATATGAGACAGATTCAGCTTCAATATTTATCTGAGTGGGATCTTCAAGAGTCTTCATTTGATCCCCACACAGTGTCTTATACGCTTCCCTTGTCTTTTTTACAATATCTCCCACCTGATCTCTACTTAACTGCTTCAGCTTCGGCTTCAGAGCTTTAAGTTCTTCAAGCTTCCTTCCAGTCTCACAAACTGCTATCACTGCTCCAATAGCCATGATCTGTTTCTCAGGGAGTCCTTCATCAATGGGAATGCCACACTCCACTCTCAGCCTGGACAAGTGATCAGCTACACCATTCTCAACTCCTGGCTTGTCCTTGATCTCCAAATCAAACTCTTGCAGCAAAAGAATCCATCTCAAGAGCCTGGGCTTTGCATCCTTCTTTGCCAAAAGGTGTCTCAACGCAGCATGATCTGTGTAGACAATGACTTTAGATCCCACCAAGTAGCTTCTGAACTTCTCAAAGGCAAAGACAATGGCTAGCATGTCTTTCTCTGTTGTGGCATATCTCATCTGAGAATCATTCAGGGTTTGGCTCGCGTAGTAGATCACATGGGTCTTGC